>NC_135234.1:211193598-211391098 GCF_051348905.1 Ranitomeya variabilis | reverse complement strand
ATAATGGGATGCGGAGGGAGGAGGACAATGAGGGGTGTTAGGGATTGGGATGGGAGGAAGGGGGACTTATAACAGACTTCGGAACAGGGAGAGGTGGAGGAAGACATCACTATCAATTATTATGTCTAACACAGTCCCTTAGTATAGAGTGTACGTACTTATTATGTATAACACAGTCCCTTAGTATATAGTGTAATCACTTATATATAGCACAGTCCCTTAGTATATAGTGTACTCACTAATTCTGTATAACACCATCCTTAGCTACATAGTTTTCTCTTTTATTACATATAACATGATCCCTTATTACGGACCATTCTCTCTAGTTATATATGGTGCCCTCCCTTATTATATAGCTTCCTCTGCTGTTATGTTCAGTGCTGTCTCTTACAGGGGGATTTATTATGTGTGGGGAGAATTTGAGTGGGAATGGTGGGATTTAATATGTGTGGGGTGAGATTTCGAGTGAGGATGGGGCATTTAATGTGTCTGGGGAGATTTGGAGTGGAGATGGGGTTATTTATTGTGTGTGGGGAGATTTGTAGTAGATATGGGGGATTTAATATGTGGGGGAGATTCAAGGACACACAATGAAGAGCAAAGGGGGAGATTGGGGCATATATGAGGAAACAGTACAGGGGAATGGAGGGCATGTATGAGGAAACAGTACGGGGGAATGAGGGGCATGTATGAGGAAACAATATGGGGGAATGAGGGCATGTATGAGGAAACAGTACTGGGGAATGGGGGGCATGTATGAGGAAACAGTATGGGGAAATGGGGGCATATATGAGGAAACAATATGGGAATGGGTGCAGACAGTATGGGGAGCGAATGGGGGAATGTATGCGGACACAGTATGAGTAGTGATGTGAAAAATGTATGTGGACAGAGTACGGGGAGTGAGGGTGATGGGATGTGTGCAGACACACTATGAGGATTCAGGTGAGCAGGCAGTATATAAAGTTAGTCGGTAAATATATGAGGAGACATTATGGTGATCGGGGGATGTGAGAGGAGACTGCATGAGGAGGAAGGGGAATAGTGTGAGGAGACAGTATTGGGGGAAGTGAGTATGCACAGAATAGAAACCGAGTAATGGGGACACAGCATGGAGGGACAGTGTAAGGGCACAGCCAGGAGGGGACAGTATACCAAGGAGGGGGAGTGTGATGAGAGAGTACAGAATAAATACTGGGCCCTATAGGGGGGACACAGTATGGACAGTGTGAAGAGGGGGCCGGTATGGAAAGGAGAGGTCAACGTGAAGAGCATGTCCATAAGAGGGACAGTGTGGGGGTCATATTTTGTGCAGACAATATAGTGAGGGCAGGGCTGGACTGGCCATCTGGCAATTCTGGTCATGGGCTGCCTTGTCTGCTAGGTTGTTAAAAGAATCGGTGTTCTCAAGACACTCATACTATTAAGAGTTGTGAAGGAGCACAACGTTGCTGACTCTGTCATTTACCCCAGCAGGCCACAGGTATCATTAGAAATATTGGTCTTATAGAGAATCTTCCTTTCCTCCATCCAGGGTCACATTAGTAATATATCCCATCTGGTTCATGGGGATGGGGACAACATGGCCCTGTGTGACTTCAAATGCCAGGACTGAATTTCAGCCCCAGTCCGTATCTGAGTGAGGGGCATTTTTTTATTCAGGAGCATTATAATGATGCTCTTCTATCTTAAAAGGCATCATGTGCAGATTTTCTGCAAAAGAGCGGAGAAGATGGAAGTCTGCAGAGACGAGCTTTGGATGAGAAAACTCATCATGGGGTCTGGACAAGATGAAGAAAAGAAGGAGAATGACTCCAGAGATGACATCATCTATAAGGTACCTGGATGTAAATGTTATTTGTGACACTAATTTTTTATTTATGTTAGGAGCATTAAAGGGAATGTCCAGGTTTGTAATGAGTCTGCAGTCACTGCACGCTGTCAGGATTCTCTCGTGCTGGCGATTTACATACATGGAGTCATGCGCTGACTAGACATGTGTGGCCTCACTCAATGAAAATGAACTGAGCGAGGCCGGGCACGTCTAGTCGGAATGTGGTCAGAAGTATACAAATCGCATGCTTGTGCTGACATGACTGTCCACCGGCAAGGGAGAGTCCTAAAAGTGTGCAGTGCATTTGTTGTGAGAATTCAGAAGCCTGTGATGTCAGGATTCAGCTCTGCAGGTTCCAGTAGTCATCACATGGACACTTCACTCACATGCAACTTTCATACTTATGGTCCTGTGACAACGAGCTTCTCTTCTGCTTCTCTCAATTTTTCAGTGAACATTGAGAGCATTAGGGAGAGCGGTTCGTCGGTACATGACTAAGTGCAAATTGCATATGTCGTTGGGGGGCACCAAACTGAATTCTTGCCCCGCGTGCCAGAAACCCTAGATACACCTCTGAGTGACCAATCCAAATAGTAGTGTGTATGCAAATTAGGGGACATGTAGGTAATTAATAAAAGATTCTTTTTGGGGAAAAAATGGCGTGAGCTCCTGTGCAATTTTCGGAACCAGCAGAGGGAAAGCTAATGCCTGGGGCTGATATTAATAGCCTAGGAAAGGACCATGGTTATTGCCCCCCCTGGCTAAAAACATCAGCTCCCAGCCACCCCAGAAAAGGTGCATCTCTATGATGCGCCAATTATTGCATTTAGCCTTGCTCATCCCACTTGCCCTGTAGTGGTGGCGTGGGGTTGAGTTGTGGGGTTGATGTCACCTTTGTATTGATTGTAAGGTAACATCAAGCCTACGGCTTAGTAATGGATAAGTGTCAATGAGACACCTATCCATTACTAATCCTATAGTTGTGTTACATGTTAAATAAAGAGACAGCCAGAATAAAGTCTTTTAATTAAATAAAACACAACACAGTTTTCCCATTTTATTATTATTCCTAATCCATGCAACGCCCTCAATCTCCTGTAATTAAAATAAAAATAACAAACCAACAATATACCATACCTGTCAGTTGTTGTGTCCCACGCCATAATACATATCTGAGGTATATACAGTTTTCAACCAGGACGGTGCCAAGAGGTGATATTAATAGCCTGGGAAGCTCCATGGGTATTACCCCCTTCCCAGGCTGGTTGCAAAAATTGTGCGGGAGCCCACGCCATTTTTTTCCTAAAATAATATTTTATTAATTAAATACATGTCCAGTAATTTGCACACACAGTGTACCAATTGTACTTGTCACTGACATCTATATGTCTACCTATCTATATGTATTTACTGTATGTAATCCATCTCTTTTATCCTGTCGGCTCCTGCAGTGATTACACAGAAGCCGGCAGATGAATTTCCGACTTTTCTTCTATCTTTCTGTGCAATATAAATACATACTGTATATATATGTGTGTGTGTGTGTTACTGACATGTATATATATGTATATATATATATATATATATATATATGTATGTATTCTATATGTACATTATATATGTATTCTATCTATTCTATTCTAACCTGTCAGTGAGATTTTACTATACACTGTACATGAATTAACAAGTTTTCAAAGGACACCGATGTGTAAAAAATGGACATGTGCGTTTTTTTCTCACACCCATAGATTTGCATTGGCGAGACTCGGCTGATATACGCGTAAAATCGCAGCATACTGCAATTTCACTTGCACGTAGAATACGCCCGAGAAAAAAACGGTGATGTGAGCTTCCCCATAAATTAACATTGGTACTAGTGCTATGCGGTGTTTTCTCGCATAGCACTCGTCCGTATTATACGCTAGTGTGATGTACCAGCGATCCATTCCTGCTGTGACTATGTTATGTCGTCACATGCAAAATCTGCAGCCAATAACTGCAGCCTTGGTTGTTTGACTTAAGGGGCAGGCGCTGACACATTCAGTGCAGGTAAGCCGCCAGCGGGGGACGTGACAGACATCAGAAGGTAAGTATGTAGTTTTTTTTTTTTTTTACTTTTACAATGGTAACCAGGGTAAATATCGGGTTAGTAAGCGCGGTCCTGCACTTAGTAACCCGATGTTTACCCTGGTTACCCGGGTGCTGCAGGGGGACTTCGGCATCGTTGAAGACAGTTTCAACGATGCCGAAGTCGTTCCCCTGATCGTTGGTCGCTGGAGAGAGCTGTCTGTGTGACAGCTCCCCAGCGACCACACAGCGACTTACCAACGATCGCATCGCTGGTCGTGATCGTTGGTAAGTCGTTTAGTGTAACGGTACCTTTACTCTAACACACTCAACACTAAGGAAGCATCTGTATGTTTTTTATTAAGTGTGTATATATACAAATAAAATAGCGTGAGTGTATTAAAGGGGTTGCCCGGTCTAAAATGATAAGTCTGCAGTCACTATGTGTGACTGCAGACATATGAATCCTCTCAGCATACGCACTGATAGCTGCAAGGATTCACCAGTTTCTGAGCTGGGAATGGCAGTGATGTAGGCATTATGCATTTACCAGGACAGAACCGGTCTAGTGGCGTAACTAGAGTCCGATGAGCGAGGCACACTCAGTGGCGTAACTAGAGTATGATGGGTCCCAGTGCAAGATTTGGACTTGACCCACCCCGACATCCTGGTATATATATATATATATATACAGCTCTGGCAAAAATTAAGAGACCACTGCAAAATGTTCAGTTTGTCCGATTTTTCTCTTTATAGGTATATTTTTGAGTATATTTTTAAATTGTTCTTTTATTATATCAACTTCTGACAACATGTCTCCGAATTTCCAAGCAATACATTTTGTAATTTTTTTCTGACAAAGAAAAATGGTCAAAATTAATAAAAAAAACAGTGCTTTCAGACCTCAAATAATGCAAAGAAAACAAGTCCATAATCATTTAGAAACAACAATACTAATGTTTTAACTCAGGAAGAGTTCAGAAATCAATATTTTGTGGAATAACCATGATTTTTAATCACAGCTTTCATGTGTCTTGGCATGCTTTCCCCCAGTCTTTCACAATGCTTCTGGGGCAAAAATGTAAGCAGTTCTTCTTTGTTTGATGGCTTGTGACTATCCATCATCCTCTTGATTACATTCCAGAGGTTTTCAATGGGGCTGGAAATTGGGCTGCCCATGACAGGGTTTTGATGTGGTGGTTTCTTAATTTTTGCCACAGCTGTATGTCCCCCGTTCTGCCGCTGTTCTTTAGTGCATTGAAAAAAAATAAACAATTATGCTCACCCTCCCTCCGCTTCTCCTCCGCACAGCGTCCTCTTTTGAAGCCGGCAGCTGACTTCAGTGTGCAAGCAACAGGAACGAATTATGTCACTTCCATGCGCCCCCAGTCACGTGCATGCCAACGTGTGCTGCTGGCCTCTAATTAGCCGGCAGCGTGTACTGCCACACATAGACCAGACGGGTCTCTGCACCACAATACATTTCAACCAGTTGAGGTTTGCGTTGGCGTAGGCAGGCCCCCTCCCACATGGGCCCGATCTCTACCTCTGCGAACGCAGTTGTTGCGCCTCCTGTCTAGTGATGCAGCCATCCAGTGGGCACAGCCTCGCTCAATACAAGTGTATCGAGCGAAGCTGTGCCCATAAGACAGGTTCTACTCGGGAGTATGCATAACGCATACATCACCCCGTTCCTGGCTCAAAAATTGGAGCATCCTCTCATTGGGGGGATTCATAAATCTGCAGTCACACAGAGTGACAGCCAGTAGTCTTATTTTAGATCACAAGCCCTTTAATACACTCACCTACTGTTGCTCTCTCTACTTTTCAGTGATTCATCCTCTGTAGAATACGGCTCTCACAATGTAAGCCTATGGAGTGCCAGGACGAGGCTTCATAGGCTTTCAGAAAGTGTTGGTAGATTAAAGTAATACACTCACAGTAAATTACATGCATAAATACACACATTTAATTAATAAAACTTTAGTTAGGAGTTTGTCTTCAAGACAGATTTTAGTAGCTCAATAGAACTTTCCTCACAGTCTATAAGACTGTGACAGTGTGCAATGTGCTCCATTCTGATGCCAGTGCAAGTGGGCGGTCATGTGACTGTAAGGAGGAAGACCGGGCTGCGGGTACCTGTACCGAGCCGGGTCCGGAACTGTTGAGGCTGCCTCCCATGTTGCCTGGGGGAAGGAATGAGGGACCGGACTAACCTCATGACCCGGGTAGGAGGGGCGCTATAAAAGAAAAAGTAAGCGCAGCAGCAGGCAGTTTGGTGTGAACAGACAGCGTGCAGCAGGGTGAAGATTGTGCTCTGCCTGCTGAGCACCGGCGCTGCGATAGGCTGAAGCTGTCAGCTCCTGTTGTGAACAGCAGGGCCGAAAAGGAGAGAGGTGTCGCGCACTCAGAGACTGTGAGTACTGCACACGTGCCGAGGAGAGACGGCCGAAGATCGGACATTCGTTTGCAACCTACCCTGCCATTTGCTGGATGACAACCCACGTTCCACTCCGAGAGTGCTGTGGCCTGGTTTGCTCTGGCCGCACAAGTTGATGGACTAGGAGCTCAGAGGAAGGTACCGAAGACTGACCGCTGCTGCCAGAAGACGGATCGTTGTTCAAAGGACCCACTCTGTGGACCTCTTCCCGGCAGTTGCTGGTGCTACAACCCCTGCGGGATCATCTGCGGTGGAGGAGCATTAAGGAAACGATAAGTTTAATAACTGGACTGCTAATATTTCGTACTTGTTTTTTCTTCTACCTATTCTTTAACCATTTATCTCCCTGCGAGGAGTTGACACCCTGTTTAGGTAAATTGTTAAGCTTGTTAACCCTTTCTCTGCCTCCTGTCTGTCACTGCATCCCGCAACCTGCTTACACTTGGCATAGTCGGCAGGATGCAGTCCACAAACACAGAGGTGGCAGACCAAGCGGCCAGGAGTGTCCCAAAGGCCAGCTTGCCACTGGGGGTCATGCTCAGCAATCTCCAAAAGTTTACAGGGAGCAATGTACTGTTATGAGATTGGTCCAAGCGGGTTGAAGGCATGCTAAGAATGCACCCCATGACCCCCACTATGCAAGCAGAGATTGCTGTGGTAGCCCTGGACGGGGAAGCCAGATGTTCTGTCATATTCCGGCCCCCACACGAACGGAACACTTTCACCAAGGTATTGCAGATCTTGGAAGAGATGCATGGGGACCCCACAGATATCGGGGAATTGTGGATTCGCTTGTTTGGCTGCGTCCAAAGGGAGGGGGAGTCTGTGACTTAATGCATGAATGCGCTGCAGGAGATCCACGCCGTGATCACTAAGTGGGATGATGTGGGCATGGGGCCTCCTGATGTAATTTTGAGAGACCAGCTATTGGCAGGCCTCAGGGATGCGGTGCTTAAACAGGCCTTGCGGGAGCGCTTGCGGGTCTTTTCTGGAAATCGGGGCAGAAGCGCATGCGCACGAGCAAGAGCAGGGGATGCCAACCTTGACAGGGAAGGTCCGGAGCGGGAAGGTATCCGCTCCGCCCGCAGCTGAACCAAGTTGGGTTAGAGAAATCCGGAAACAAATCCAGGACATGCAAGAAGAGTGGTCCAGCTTAATAAACCCCCCCTGGAGGTTCCGAACTCTTCCAGAGGCAGAACTAGCCCCAAGCCCCATAAACAAATTGGGGAATCCCGAGCAGAGAGACCTCCGATTTGTTTTAGGTGCGGGGACACTGGACATTATGCCTGCGGATGTGCAAGACGGTGTAGGCCACTGACCCATCAACCATTAAACTAGTGGCCAAACTCGTCTTACCTCCTGGCCAGATGGTGCTCACGCTGCCTGTGCAAGCTTGTACACCTGTCGAAGGAGTGGAAGTTCAGATAGAGCCAGCCCTAATGGAACAACTGCCTTCAGGGCTCCTCATTGCTCAGACATTATCCACCATCCATGACGGTAGCGTAGTGGTGCAGTGTGTCAACCTAGGGAAAGACGATCTCACGCTCCTGCCCAAGAGAGAAGTGGTGCATGTACTGGGTATGCCGGAGGAACTGATGCAACCAGAGGCCATTCAGTTGGTGGTGAAAGAAGCAGATCCCTGGACTGTAGCCATTACCGGGTCCTCAGAGCCTTCACCCAGCACCATGAAAGAAGGGCACCGGATCCTGGAACAGATGCGGGCTGAGCTGACGGAACTCTTATCACAACAGGTGCGACAGGTAGAAGCTATGCTAGGGCGTTACCAGGATGTCATGACGATGATTTCGGGTGCACCACAGCCGTAACTCATGAGATTCCCATGTGAAATGCCATGCTGATCCGAGAGCACTATCGACAGATTCTGCCACAAATGTACAAAGAAGTGAAAGAAATGTTGGCACACATGCTGCAGAGTGTGGGTCATATGGGAGAGCCAGAGCCCGTGGGCAGCCCCCATCATTTTAGTTCGGAAAAAGGACGGAATCCTGCATTTTTGTGTTGACTACCGTCGACTAAATGCCTGTACAGTGCGGGACTCTTATCCCCTACTGCAAATTGAGGAGTCGTAGTCTGCCCTGGGAAAAGCCACGTACTTCTTGTCCTTAGATCTATACAGCGGATATTGGCAGGTGCCCATGGCTGAGCAAGACCGGCCGAAGACCGCATTAATGCTGCCTATGGGGCTGTTCGAATTCAACCAGATGCCCTTCGGTCTTACCAACGCACCTGGAACCTTTCAGCGACTGATTGAGCAGTGTTTGGGAGATCTGAACTTTAAAACAACCCTCATTTATCTGGACGACATCATCGTCTATGCAGCTACCTTTGAGGAGCATCTTCGACGGCTGGAGCAGGTGTTGAGTCGGCTGAAGAAGCACGGCCTGAAAGTGAAACCTCAGAAATGCCACCTTTTCCGCGAGCAAATTGAATACATCGGACATGTTGTATCCGCTGAGGGAGTGAAACCTGCGCATGAGAAGATAGCGGCAGTACAGGACTGGCCCACCCCAAAGACAGTGAAGGACGTGTGGACCTTTCTGGGGCTCACGGGATGCTGTCGATGGTTTGTGAAAGACTTCACTCGTATTGTTAATCCACTGCTGGAGTTATTGAAAGGGGTGCCATCTGGTGCGAAGAATCGGACCATCCAGTGGGGAGATAGTCAGGAAGAAGCCTTTTGAGCCCTGAAGATCTCCCTGACTAAGGCCCCTGTACTGGCCTATGCAGACTTCTCTTAACCTTTCATACTTCACACCAATGGAAGCCTCCAGGGACTAGGAGCTGTACTGTCACAGAGTCAGGACAGAAAGGAGCAAGTGATTGCCTACGTGAGCCGGTCCCTACATGACTAAGAACGAAACCCAGATAACTACAGTTCTTTCAAACTAGAATTACTGGCGTTAGTGTGGGCGATGACAGAGAAGTTTGCCGATTACCTATCCGAATCTGAAGTCTTGGTATGCACTGACAACAATCCACTGGCCCACTTAGAAAATGCGAAATTGGGGGCTTTGGAGCAAAGATGGGTGACCCGTATGGTGAAATACCTATACAAGATCGCATATTGAAAAGGAGGTGAGAATACACATGCTGATGCTCTATCCAGAGTAACTCACAAGTGCCCTGGATGTGACCGGAACGAAGAGTTGGAGGCGGAAGAAATCCCAGGGTTCAGGAACTTCGCCAGGACGTTGGCGGCAATGCAGTGGCAGGTCAAAGAGGCATTGAAAAACACCTGTTGGGACGACCTCGAGATGACTGGGTGCAGCTTCAGTGGGAAGATAGAGAACTTGCTCAGTTGAGGCAATGGGTGGCCCTGAAGCGACTCCCCAGTCGAAGTGAGAGAGATGCCCTGTCTCTAGTCACGCTGCAGATTCTTTGGCAGCGAGAGAGGCTCCAATTGGAAGACAGATTGCTGTATTGGAAAGAGAAGTTGGTACGGGAGCTGGGGATCACCTGGCAAGTGGTACTCCCAGAAAAGTTGATCAGCGAGGTGGCCACAGAAGCTCATGAGGAGGGGCCTGGAGAAGACATTCCAGTGGTTACAGAAGTTGGTCTACCACCCCCGATTGAAGACTGCAGTAGAAGAGGCTTGTTGACAATGTAAAAGTTGTGAGTTATCTAAACCTGCAGAACAGAGAGCCCCTATGCGACCTCTGCACCGCTGGAACTGTTAATGATCGACTACTTCACCGTGGGTCCTGCTCAACTCGGATACGAACACTGCCTTGTGATGACCAACCACTTCACTAAGTTTGCTGTGGTGACTCCGACCCGGGACCAGACGGTGGAGTCAGCTGCGCAGGCCATCTGTCAAGATTTCATCCGAGTGTACGGTTGTCTGAAAAGTATTAATTCCGATCAAGGCGCATGCTTTCAAAGTTGAGTGATGGAGGATCTCCACCGCCTGTATCAGACTGAAAAGTCCAGGATGACGCCATACCATCTGCAGAGGAATGGAGAGCGTTTCAACCAGAAGCTGATTCAGATGTTGAGAACATTGGAAGAAGACCGTAAAGTTTGTTGGCCTGAGTATGTAGCTGAGTTAGTCTGGGTGTACAACAACTGAGTGCAGAGCACATGGATACACACTGTAAACCCTGCTGTTCAGCCAAAAAGGACGGGAGATCACTGAACTGGAGTTGGACCCAGAGGAAGACTACCCACAGACAGAGATATCCACCTGGGTCCGTGAACACTGACATTGCTTACAGACATCGACTTGTACAGACCAAGTTTCGGGAACTTGAGCACTATGAGACGACGCCCCTGCAAGGGACAGATCTCAAGGCTGGAGACCGAGTTTTGGTCCGAGACAAGCGACCTCGACGCAAGTTAGAGCATCGATGGGAAAAAACTCTGTATCGGGTGAAACTCCAAATTGGATCTAATGGTCCCGTCTATGAAGTTCAGCCTCAAGGGGAAGATGGGGCCTCTATCCCAATAGTTCACCGAAGCATCTTACTTCCTTGCCTGTCACGAGACCCACAAAAAGAAGAGAGAGCACCAAGTGTCCCCAAGGTGCCCACTACAGCGACCTTCAACTGCAATGAAGAAGAACCCTCTGCCTCATCCTCTGACCTGGACGGTCTGCTACTCACTGGCCCAGGGGAAGTGCGAGAACCTGAAACTCCCGAAATGGCTGCTCTATTCAACTCGGAGGCGTCCCTGTCCTCAACTGCCCAACCTGATTTGACCACTCAACCTGACTGACGCCGCACGGAACGAACGACAGCTGGAATACCTCCCAATCGTTATGAACACGACCAATTTATTTGGCAGCTGATTATTCAAGAGAAGGAGGAATGTCAATGTCTACTGCAAGAATTCTCACCCATGGAATAGCGAGCTAAAGGAGAGGGGGAGTATAAGGAGGAAGACCGGGCTGCGGGTACCCGTATTCGATTTAAATTTTTGCACATTGTCATGATTCCAATCTATTTTCAGCACTAGGGGTGGTCACGGATTGCATTCTTGCAGTCATGTGATAGCTCACTCATGCTGGAAATAGAGGGGAATCCTGACTGTGTGCACATGGCATGCCTGCTTCTGAGCCCAGAAAACTCATTTAAGGATGTGCTTACAACGTCTTTTTGAGGTGGCTGAACAAACCAAATGTTTCAAAAAGAAGACGGTGCAGGAAATGCTGACTATTTTTTCTTGAATTGTCCTTTGTAAAGTTTATTTGTTGGTTTCCTGTGTGATTTTTCGATGTCTCTGATTTTTTATTAGCTTTTTCTACTTTCTGGGGTGTTTTTACTGGTATTTAAATTTTTTCTTAAAATTCTGTTGAATAATGATGAAACTCCTAGCGGTTATTGAAGCGAAGATGTGGCAAAATGCTCAATAAGCACTGGAGCTTTCCCATTGTATTGTATTATTTTGAGCATTTTTTGAGAGCTTTTTCAGGTAGTTTTTGGAACAGAATCCCCTTGAAAAAGATGTTGTGTGCATGTAAGGTTCCTACCCCTGAAAACACCAGTTGGGTTATGTGTAATGTGTATTATGTCTTATGTCTTGCATCTTTTGTATACATTGTAATGTGGCAATGTACAGTGTGTAGTAATGTATAGTGTAGGATGTGATAATGTAAGTGTATAAGATAGGTAATATAGGGATAGATAATTAACTGTAGTTTAGGTAGGTTTAGGCAATTGACTGCTCCCTGCTAATTAGGGAGTTCATGTTTGGGGTACTAAGTGAGCATTGCTGCCAAAAGAAAGGAGGGGGCAGGAATAGGCACAGCTTAATGTAGGCCCCCCATGACTGTGCTTGGACATGGGCATTATTTGAAGAGTGTGCCTGTTAATACGATTGGGTGAGAAGAGAGCGTAGGGAGGGGTTTACAGTGGGGGGGGCGGGGGTATATAAGGAAAAAGTGCGGGAAAAAAGGTGTCACTGGTCACTGGGATAGCAAGAGGAAAGTGACCCACCCATCCCCCTTCTCACCACACAGCCAGTTGTTTCTCCTTTTGCCTGCTATGGAGTCGGTGGACGATTTGGTAGGGCGCCTGAGGGACGTGGCATGGTCCAGACGGGGAGGATGGTTGGAGGAGCAGCTTACTTCTCTGCTCGGCAATGCAGGCCAGGACACCAGCGGCAGGCGCGGCAGGAGGACTAGGCCACCGCAGAGATTGTCACCGGAGGTGAGCACGCGCGGCAGGCGCAGGCCTAGGAGCCCCTCAGGGGACCCTACGGAGGCCTTCGGCTCCTCAGCAGGTCACATCCAGGACCCGGGGAGCGGCGGTGAGGAGACCGGTCTGCAGAAGCAGCACCGCTACACAGAGGGAGGCAGGTGGCACGCAGGGACCGGCGGCCACCGGTTATGGGGGCACCAGAGCGGCGAGTTCCAGCAGCGCCGCTGCAGCACCAGGTCCAGGAAGCAGGAGCACTGACAGAAGGATTTCTGTGGGCTCAGTGGTTCCAAGGGCGTCCAGGGACCAAGATGTAGATGACGGGCTACGGTCGGATGGCGCGGCGGGCAGCGGGGCCACGCTGCCTGGCAGAAGCAGAGGACGAGACTCGGCCAGGGATACACAGTCTGCAGCACAAACGCGGTCCAGATCCAGGTTGAGGTCGGTCGGACGGATGACAACAGACGCTCCGGTCCCCCCTGGTGATGTGGAGGCCAGGGGCGCGGGCCAGGAGCAGCGCTGTGGCGCTGAAGACTCCTTTTCTGACAACGATCCAGAGGTTGACAGGGAGAGGCAGGATTCGGGATGTACGGCTGGCAGGGACACAGCACCTGCGCAGCTCGGTGAGTATCAATCTATGTCTAGTTTGTTGCCCACGGGGGTTTTAGCAGCGGACGTGAGGGGTCATCAGGCGTCGCGTGGGAGGGCGACGGATTTAGGGGATACCGGTGGGTCGGGTGAGCCCGGGTTACGAGACGTCTTGGTTAGCGTGTCCCAACTGTTGGGCAGATTGCAGAGCGGAGCCGGGAGGGAGACGGTGGCGTCGCCGATCGGAGCTTGGCTCCAGGGGGATGGGGTGGCGGCGCAGCCGATAACGGAACAAGATAGATCGGTAGTGATGGAGCAGTCGCCGTCGGTGTCCGGTGTGTCCGTATCCGTGCAAACGGAAAAAGGAAAAGGGGACACTGTAAAGTTAGACGATAGGGCTAAGGGTGAGGTGTATGTCTGTTTTGAGGGGCCGTTGGGGGCTCATTTGAAGAAGGAGGTTAAAGAAAAAATTTGGCGCGATGATTATGTAGAGATTTTTTCCCTACTCCCATTAGAGAAGTTTAATTTGGATAGGGGAAAAAAGGATGACAGCAAGAAGGAGGAGGAGGAAAAGAGGAGGTGGAGGCTTATCCCTCAGACGTTTATTAATTGGTTGCAAGCGTTTGCAATTTTGGCGAGTGTAATAGGTGAGAAGATTCCGGAAAATTGTTCCGGATTATTCTGTTATCTTGACGCGATTGGGGAGGCGCACCGTACTTATGGCGGGCAGGCCTGGTTATGTTATGATGAACAGTTTAGACAGAGGAAAGCGGTTAGGCCTGAGATACGGTGGGACCAAAAAGATATAGGTCTTTGGTTAAAAGTGATGGCGCCGGTTAGGTACGGGCAGTCCTTTCACGGGAGCGAGGGGAGTGGCACCCAACAAACAGGCCACGGCAGTAGTGGTCAGGGGTCACAGGGAGCGAAGGAAAAATCAGGAACGTGCTGGCAATTTAACGAGGGCCAGTGCAAATACGGAAATACATGTGTGCTCCCATTGTAATGGAGGTTCCCATGGGGCCTCAAAATGCTTTAAGAAAGCGAGAGGTAAGCCGGCAATGGGTGCCGGTCAAGGGGGAGACGCCGGTGAGACTTTAAAAGATGGCCCCCTTTCTAAGTAGGTACCCTGATCGTGTTAAGGCGGGAGTCATTAGTGAGGGTTTTGCGGAAGGTTTTCACATCCCCCCTCCCGATCATGCGGTTCCGTTTTCAGTTAAGAATTTGAAGTCGGCTTCGTTTCATGCAGCAGTGGTTAGTGAAAAGTTAAAAAAGGAGGTGCAGTTGGGGCGAATGGCTGGTCCGTTTTCAAGTTTACCTGTTGAAGGGATGATCATCTCACCGTTGGGGGTCGTCCCAAAAAAGGCGCCGAATAAGTTTCGCCTAATTCACCATTTGTCGTACCCGAAGGGGTTGTCTGTTAATGATGGCATTTTGCAGGAGTTGTGTTCGGTGGTTTATACGTCTTTTGATATGGTGGTGCATTGGGTGCGCAGTTATGGCACGGGAGCTCTGTTGGCGAAAACGGATGTGGAGTCGGCCTTTAGATTACTTCCGATTCACCCGGATAGTATTCCATTGTTGGGTTGTTTTTGGGATGATGGTTATTATCTAGATAGGTGTTTACCGATGGGTTGTGCCATTTCATGTTCCTTGTTTGAGACGTTCAGCACCTTTCTGGAATGGGTGGTTAGGGAGGTGGCTGGTGTTTTGTCCGTCATTCATTACTTGGATGATTTTTTGTTCATAGGCCCTCCTGATTCTAATGTATGTAGCAATACTTTGGCCGCCTCGGAATGGGTGGCGGAGCTTTTTGGTGTCCCCTTGGCTAAAGAAAAAACTGAGGGCCCCTGCACAGTTTTAAGTTTCCTGGGTATTCTGATAGACTCGGAAAAAATGGAGTGTCGATTACCGGAGGAAAAATTGTTGTTGTTACAACAGGAGGTCGGCCGCATTGTCAGGCTAAAGAAGGTGACTTTGAAAGAGTTGCAGTCTTTGCTTGGTCACTTGAATTTTGCGTGTAGGATTATGCCCATGGGACGAATTTTTTGCCATAGGTTGTCCAGGGCGACGGCGGGGGTATGGGCACCGCATCATTTCATTCGATTGCGTGCACATTTTTGGTGCACTATAACGGTCGCTCTCTGATACAGCAGCAGTTGGTGAACAATTTTGATTGTGAGATCTACACGGACGCAGCGGGCAGCGTCGGTTATGGGACCTATTGCGCAGGCCAATGGAGCGTTGGAACGTGGCCGGATGGTTGGCACGAGACCGGCCTCACAAAAAACCTCGCTTTGTTGGAGTTGTTTCCCATTGTGGTGGCAGTGGTAATTTGGAGTGACGTGTTTGAAAATCGCAGAATTAGGTTCCATTGCGACATGAGCGTCGGTGATCAACACGCTGTCAGCATCATCGCCTCCCGTGATAAAGTTGGTGAGAGCACTGGTTTTGCATTGTTTGAAGATCAATGCATGGATTTCGGCGGTGCATGTACCTGGCGTGAAAAATTCATTAGCAGATGCATTATCTCGTTTACAGTGGGAGCGTTTCCGGGAGCTGGCGCCAGAAGCAGACGCGGCAGGAGTGGTATACCCTTCGCACTTGTGGGAGATTCCTACGGAGGAGTGGGCCGGTTGATTCGGGCCTCAGTTACGAGTCAGACTTGGGCTTCTTATGAAACAGCATGGAATATTTGGCAGAGTTCGGTGGTTCAGTGGGGTGCGTTTGGGTCTGAGGAAAACAAGCTGTTAGCCGTTTTGTGTTTGGTTGGTAGGGCGGCAGATTCAGGCTGGTCTATCTCTAAGGTAAACAAATTTGTGGCCGGATTAGCGTTTGGTTTTAAGCTGGAGGGTTCGGTGGATGTGACTAAAAATTTTTTGGTACGGCAAGCTTTAAAAGGTTTTCGGAGGGGAAAAAAGAGTGTTGACGGGCGCCGGCCTATATCGTTTAATGTTCTGGAACGTTTAGGCGGAATATTGGATTGCGTCTGCTGCTCTAGTTTTGAAGCAGTATTGTTTCTTTTGGCTTTTTCTTTGGCTTTTTTCGGAGCCTTACGTATAGGGGAGTTGGTGTCTCGTAGCAGAGTGAGTGCGGGCGGATTGTTGGCCCAGGATGTTGATTTTTAGACTGGTGGTATTGTTTTTTGGATCCGGCGTTCCAAGATGGATCAAGTTGGGGTGGGCAAAAGGGTAGTTTTGGGCAGAGTTGCAGGGTCATTGATGTGCCCCGAACAGTGTTTACGGGCTTATTGGAGCTTGTGGTCTAGTTGGGCGGGCCCATTGTTGTGCCATCAAGACGGGGTTTTTCTGTCTCGTAATCAGTTTATTGCGATTCTGCACAAAAGTTTAAGGGTTTTGAGTTTTCCACGGGACGAATTCGGATCGCATTCATTCAGGATCGGGGCAGCATCTGAGGCAGATTGCCTTGGCTTGGGGCCGGAAATGATTAAGCGTATCGGACGCTGGAGCTCCGGACGTTATTTGGCTTATGTTCAATATTAATTGCAGTGGCTTGGTAGGGTTATGGTCTTTGTTTAACGGTTACTGTTGTTATTATTGTATTTCAGGTCGGGGCCCATACCTTACCTGGATTTTTGGACATTCCTTTGTCTATTGGGGGGCGCTTCGGGCGGACGCCAGGCCGGACGGTAGGCAGTTGGGTTTCAGTAGAGAGCAAGTTGTAGTTCGGTGGCTCGGTTTTCGGGGTATGGTTTGGAGCAGGCTGATTTCCTATTTTGCACGCGCTGCCCGCTTGGACAGAGCCCCTGATATTTTGGTGGTTCATTTGGGAGGGAACGATTTAGGCTCCAAACCAGTTAGAGACTTGATAAGAGACATCCGATTTGACTTCCTTCGGTTGTGGAGGGAATTTCCAGGTATGTTAACAGTCTGGTCGGATATTGTTCCCCGTAACAAGTGGAGGTTAGCGCGATCTTTCAAGGGGATCAATAGGGCTCGGGTGAAATTGAATAGAGCGATATCAAAGTTTGTTTTAAGGAATGGAGGTATAAGTGTACGGCATTTTGATTTGGAGACGGGGGTTGGTAATTTTTGGAGAGAAGACGGGGTTCACTGAATGAGATTGGAGTGGATTTGTGGGCCCTGTCTATACAGGAAGGATTGGAGAGGGCTGTGGTGGCGTTGGGGCACTCACGAGCCTGAGGTTTTCAGGGCTGTGAGTTTGTGGCGGGGAGTGGGGTTCTTGGAGTTGATGCGGATTAAGCGGGGAAGGAATTTGAAGGAAATTCCGGACAGTTAAATTGGTTGGTTGTTCTGGCATTTTGGTTACAGGCTCTGGATGGGGTTTTTACCCTGGGAGCTGGTGGTGGTTAATTTGTTCCCGGAATGGGAATTATGGTGCCCTCGCGCTGGTGGTACAGCTGAGGGTAATTTGAGGTGTTTAAGTTCTGTTTTGTGGTTTTGCCAAAATATTTAAGCCAGAATTTTTCCCGGTGGGCTCCAAGAACCCTCCCCTCGAATTTTTTACATAAATGTATATTAATGCTTATGAAAATGTTTGTTTATTGTTTGTTAATAAACTGGCCGCTGTGGCCAAAATTATCCAAAAAGTAACTATTGTGTTTTGTTTTATTTTAAGGTCTGGTTTTATTGGGGGTACACGGGGTGGTGGTTGGTTTTTGGGAGGTAAGATGGAGCCAAATTGGCCATACACGGTCATGATCCATAGGAAGAGGTGACCTAAGACCAAGGTTAGGCCTCTTTCACACTTCAGTCTTTTGGCATCAGTTTGAATCTGTCGTTTTCGTTAAATAGCAGATCCGCCATTTTTTTTTGCAGATCCGCTATTTTCCCATAGACTTGCATTAGCGACGGATTGTGGCAGATGGTCGTCCATTCCATCCACCATGTGACGGATCCGTCGAGATTTGGCGGACGTCGTCTAGACGTTGACGGACATTGTAACGTTTTTTGTCTGCGCCGAAATGGCGGTTCGCGGCGGATCCGTCGCGTCCGCCATTTCCTAGAATGGCCGCCTATGGGCGACGGATCCATCGCGATCCGTCATTTGGCGTATCCGTCGCCCCAATCCGCTTTTTCAATTGAGCATGCTCCAAAAAGTAGATACTTTTCCCAGACAACCCCAAAACTATATAAACAGGACAGATGGGCTTCATTCCTCAATGTGCCATCAAGCAGAGAAGAAGCAGAGAGAACACAGTGCCAGCCAGCAAGACAGACCCTGCCAGCAGCCAGCAAGACAGACCCTGCCAGCAGCCAGCAAGACAGATCCTGCCAGCAATTTTTCAGGATTTTCCCTCAATTCAATATACAGTGTGGAATAAACGCCACGGGTCATGCGTTGGGCTGTGATAGGATGGATCCACAGCCTTCTCTTCCGCCGCTGCCGCAGGATGTGCAGTCTTTCTTCCTCCTTGTCCCAAATGATGACTGCCAACCGATTAGCCTCAAAAGTGAAATCCGCACATATCTTCACAATATTCGCCAGTACTCCTTCCATCTCTGCCACTTTCTCTACAACCTTTCAAAGATGTGGTGTAAATACACTGTATATATAGTTTCCCAGTAGTTTCCAGTAGCTAGTCACATTTCCAAGTACTTTTAAAAATGGATCCGTCAAAAAACGGTTCCAACGGATGTAAAAAACGGTCGCAATGGTTCTAACGGATCCATTTTTTTTACGCATCCGTGTAACGGATCCGTCAAAAAAATGTATCCGATAGAACCGTTTTCTCAACAATTTTGACGGATCTGTCGATCCGTCACTATGATGGAGCAGACTGACGCCAAACAACTGAAGTGTGAAAGAAGCCTTAGTGAGATCCTAAAGAGAATTGACTAATGAGACACAGTGGTCTTCTGGATAAGAGTCTGTGGGTAAGACTCCGAGTCACAAAACCCAAGCTTGTAATGCTGAAGGTAACAGGCCTAAACAGGACCGAGTTCATAGGAACAAGTGGGGTCCCAAGCGGTAGATCCAGGGCGCCAGTAGTGGAAGAAATAGGATGCAGAGCCGCTGAGCAAGTAAGGAGACCTGCTGATCAGGACTGTAGCAATACAGCTGGGTTGTGGCGAAGTAGGATGAAACAGTGTACCTCACTAGCCCTGGAATAGACTACAGAGGAAGGATTGTTTATGAAGGCAAATGCTCTATAATATAGAGAACACCCCCCCCCCCCCCCGTGCCACGCTACATGCACATACTCTAAGGGCGCATTTAGACATTTCTACAAATCGATTTGGGATCGGACCCCAATGTAGAGACTGGCAACAGGTCTCCTTGGACAAGAGACCCACCGTCAGTCCATTCATTGCGGACATCTATGACGTAAGAATTGAATTGCTTGCCTTAAAGGTGTTGTCCCCTTTCAGAAAACTTAATGACATAAACAGAGGGGTTTTTTTTATAAAAAAAAAACAAACAATCTAGGAATTACTTACCCTCCAAGGGTCCAGCTCTGTGTCACTGCCTCTGTCCCTGTGTGTGTAGTTTGGCTGCAGTGGTTACATCACGTTGTCAGAGCTTAGTTATTGGCTACAGCGTTCTCAACATTAGGTCACTACTGCTGGGACAGTGGTGGAGAGCAGCCGGAGTTGAACACATGAAGGGTAAGCAATGTTTTGTGTTTTTTTTAAATAACTAACTATGCATATAGCATAACATTTTCTGAAAGGGGACAACCTCAAAGAAACTCACTGTGTCCATTCTTCCTCAAAAGAAACCAATACAGCTTAACTAGGATTGAACTCTCAGGCCTAAAATGCATAGTGTGCCTAGGGGCTTCTTATGACAATTCCTTTGTCAGATGCAGTTTCGTCATATAGGATTTGTGTGGCTCTATATCACTAAGTACAGCCAAACATAACTTAAGAAAACTGTGCTTTTGGGGCTGTTTCTTAACTGTGGCTGATAAACTGTCATTCTCCCCTAGTACTTGCTATAATTTCAAAATGCAAACCTTTAGTGGTAAAACTCGTATAGTAACCATATTTCATTAACATTGGTAAGAACACCGTAAGCAAAACGTAATGTGTTCATTTAATCCAAAATCCTACCATTTTGCCTGGCAGACAGTGAATGAAGTTAGTTATTCACTGGCTTTTCCTTATGATAACCCAACAATACTGGTTCTATCGCCTGTGAGGAGTGGCCTAATACATAGAACCCTTTGCTCCCCCTGGTGGCCGGAGTGTGAAGTGTAATGTGTGACTGTGATACCTGGTCAAGTGAACTCCTTTAGTGCCATCAGACGTACCATCACTCCCCTTAGTGGTGGAGCGTCAGCACTGCAACGACCAGGACTCTGGGGCGCTGCACCTCCATCTGCTCTCTTCTCCCACCCAGAGAAGAGGGGCGCTACTGTGCACTGTAGTTCAACAACCCGACAAACAAGGCAACACAAACAAAGTTTAACAGAAAACTCCAGGCATACAAAATGTTCACTCACATATAACAGAGGAATGCACTGGGACATGGAGGTAAGGGAATAAGCCAAAATAGAGAAGGATATGGAATTAGCACACTTACAAAGCAAGCAACAGTCACAACTCTCTTTCTCATATGAACTCCTCTCCCTCCTTTAGCCATGCAGCAAATACTAGCTCTGACAAGGATTTGTAACAGAGCCCAGATTATAAAGGGCAAAGGAGTGGCTAAGGCTAGGTTCACATTTGCGGTTGAGTCCGGATTAAAAAAAAGCATTGCATGTGTTTTTGCATGCGTTCGCGTTGTTTATGCGCATGTGTTTGTTATTAAATCAAATTTCAAGGAGAATTTCCTTGACACAAGCCATGCCCATTGGGCGTGGCTCATGGGATTTGTGTTTGTAGACCCTTGTGCAAACGCAAGCGAACGCATGTCCTTGCGTTCCTATGCGTTCGCAAGCGAACGCATGTCTGTTGTGAATTAGACCTTTTGGTTCCCTCTTGTGGTCACTAGTGATATTACACTTTGATATTCCTTCCCTTGCTCGGTATCCACCTGGCCTCGTTAGTCCAGGGGTGTCGCTATTTGAACTTCCTGGATTTTCAGTCTGGTGCCTGGCATCGTTGTAATCAGATCCTTCTGTTTGCTCCTATCTGCTGGTCCTGGTTCTTTGCAAAATTAAGCTAAGTTCTGCTTTCTTGTTTTTGGTTATTTTCTGTGCTCTTATTTTTGTCCAGCTTGTACTAAATGTGATTCCTTATATTGCTGGAAGCTCTAGGGGGCGGATGTTCTCCCCCCGTGCCGTTAGACGGTTCGGGGGTTCTTGAATATTCCGCGTGGAGTTTTTGTGAGGGTTTTTGCTGACCATATAAGTCATCTTCCTATATTCTGCTATTAGTTAGCGGGCCTCTCTTTGCTAAAACCTAGTTCATTTCTTGCGTTTGTCTTTTCTTCTTACCTCACCGTTATTATTTGTTGGGGGCTTGTATCCAACTTTTTGGGGTATTTCCTCTGGAGGCAAGAAAGGTCTTTCTTTTCCCTGCTAGGGTTAGTTAGTTCTCCGGCTGGCGGGAGACGTCTAGAATCAACGTAGGTACGTTCCCCGGCTGCTGTTATTTGTGTGCTAGGTTCAGGTATATGGTCAGCCCAGTTACCACTGCCCTATGAGCTGGGTTTTATGTTTGCAGACTTCGCTATTGTCTCTGAGACCCCCTGCCATTGGGGTCATAACAGTATGCCAGGCCATAAGTGAATATTTAATGCATTGCAGAAGTGGGATTATAAGAAAGGAAATTCTGAGGTTTTTTTTTTTTTTTTTTTCTTTCTTTCCTCCCCTTTATCTCAGAGTGGCTGGAGCCTTGCTGCAGACATGAATGTCCAGACCTTGATTACTAGTGTGGATCAGCTTGCTGCTCGTGTGCAGAGTATTCAAGATTTTGTTACTAGCAGTCCTATGTCAGAACCTAAAATACCTATTCCGGAATTGTTCTCTGGAGACCGATTTAAATTTAGAAATTTCAGGAATAATTGTAAATTGTTTCTATCTCTGAGACCTCGTTCGTCTGGAGACTCAGCTCAGCAAGTAAAAATTGTTATCTCTTTCTTACGGGGCGACCCTCAGGATTGGGCCTTCTCGTTAGCGTCAGGCGATCCGGCTTTGGCAGATGTTGATGCGTTTTTTCTGGCGCTTGGGTTGCTATACGAGGAGCCCAACCTTGAAATTCAGGCAGAAAAAGCTTTGCTGGCTATCTCTCAGGGCCAGGATGAAGCTGAAGTTTATTGCCAAAAATTTCGGAAATGGTCCGTGCTTACTCAGTGGAATGAGTGTGCTCTGGCCGCAAATTTCAGAAATGGCCTTTCTGAAGCCATTAAGAATGTGATGGTGGGTTTCTCCGTTCCTACAAGTCTGAATGATTCCATGGCGTTGGCTGTTCAAATTGACCGGCGTTTACGGGAGCGCAAAGTCGCTAATCCTCTGGTGGTGTTGTCTGAACAGACACCTGAGTTAATGCTATGTGATAGAGTTCAGACTAGAATTGAACGGAAAAATCATAGACGTCAGAATGGGTTGTGTTTCTACTGTGGTGATTCTACACATGTTATATCAGCATGCTCTAAACGCTTAACAAAGGTGGTTAGTCCGGTCGCCATTGGTAATTTGCAACCTAAATTTATTTTGTCTGTGACTTTAATTTGCTCATTGTCTTCCTATCCTGTTATGGCGTTTGTGGATTCAGGTGCTGCCCTGAGTCTTATGGATCTGTCGTTTGCCAAGCGCTGTGGTTTTATTCTGGAGCCTTTGGTTAATCCTATTCCTCTGAGAGGTATTGATGCTACGCCATTGGCGGAAAATAAGCCGCAGTTTTTGACACAGGTGACCATGTGCATGTCTCCTGAACATCGAGAGGTGATTCGTTTTCTTGTTTTGCATAAAATGCATGATTTGGTCGTTTTGGGTCTGCCATGGTTACAAACTCACAATCCAGTTTTGGATTGGAAGGCTATGTCTGTGTCAAGTTGGGGCTGTCAGGGAATTCATTGCGATTCCCCGCCGGTGTCTATTGCTTCCTCTACTCCTTCGGATGTTCCTGAGTATTTGTCTGATTATCAGGATGTATTCAGCGAGTCCAGGTCCAGTGCTCTTCCTCCTCATAGGGACTGTGACTGCGCTATAGATTTGATTCCAGGTAGTAAGTTTCCTAAGGGAAGATTATTTAATCTGTCTGTACCTGAGCATACCGCAATGCGTTCGTATATTAAGGAGTCTCTGGAGAAGGGACATATTCGTCCATCCTCTTCCCCTCTTGGTGCGGGATTTTTCTTTGTGGCCAAGAAGGACGGATCTTTGAGACCTTGTATAGACTATCGACTTCTGAATAAAATCACTGTTAAATTTCAGTATCCTTTGCCTCTGTTGTCGGACTTGTTTGCCCGGATTAAGGGTGCCAAGTGGTTCACCAAGATAGACCTTCGTGGTGCGTACAACCTTGTGCGCATTAAGCAGGGAGATGAATGGAAAACTGCATTTAATACGCCCGAAGGTCATTTTGAGTACTTGGTGATGCCTTTTGGGCTCTCTAATGCTCCTTCAGTGTTTCAGTCCTTTATGCATGACATCTTCCGGAAGTATCTGGATAAATTTATGATTGTTTATCTGGATGATATTCTGGTTTTTTCTGATGATTGGGACTCCCATGTAAGGCAGGTCAGGATGGTGTTTCAGGTTTTGCGTGAGAATGCTTTGTTTATTAAGGGCTCAAAGTGTCTCTTTGGTGTGCAGAAGGTTCCCTTTTTGGGTTTTATCTTCTCCCCTTCTGCTGTGGAGATGGACCCAGTCAAGGTCCGAGCTATTCATGATTGGACTCAGCCCACGTCGGTTAAGAGTCTTCAGAAGTTCTTGGGTTTTGCTAACTTCTACCGTCGTTTTATCGCTAATTTTTCTAGCGTTGTTAAACCTTTGACGGATATGACCAAGAAAGGTTCTGATGTTGCTAACTGGGCTCCTGCAGCCGTGGAGGCTTTTCAGGAGCTGAAGCGCCGGTTTACTTCGGCGCCTGTTTTGTGTCAGCCTGATGTCTCGCTTCCCTTTCAGGTTGAAGTGGATGCTTCTGAGATCGGTGCAGGGGCCGTTTTGTCGCAGAGAAGCCCTGGTTGCTCAGTAATGAGACCATGTGCTTTTTTTTCTAGGAAATTTTCGCCTGCTGAGCGGAATTATGATGTTGGCAATCGGGAGTTGTTGGCCATGAAGTGGGCATTTGAGGAGTGGCGTCATTGGCTCGAGGGTGCTAAGCATCGTGTGGTGGTTTTGACTGATCACAAAAATCTGATGTATCTCGAGTCTGCTAAACGCCTGAATCCTAGACAGGCCCGTTGGTCATTATTTTTCTCCCGTTTTGACTTCGTGGTCTCGTACCTGCCTGGTTCAAAGAATGTTAAGGCTGATGCTCTTTCTAGGAGCTTTGTGCCTGACTCTCCTGGAGCCTCAGAGCCAGTTGGTATTCTTAAAGAGGGTGTAATCTTGTCGGCCATTTCTCCGGATTTGCGACGTGTGTTGCAGAGATTTCAGGCTGATAGACCTGACTCTTGTCCACCTGACAGACTGTTTGTTCCTGATAAATGGACCAGTAGAGTCATTTCCGAGGTTCACTCCTCGGTGTTGTCAGGGCATCCGGGTATTTTTGGCACCAGAGATTTGGTGGCTAGGTCCTTTTGGTGGCCTTCCTTGTCACGGGATGTGCGGTCATTTGTGCAGTCCTGTGGGACTTGTGCTCGGGCTAAGCCTTGCTGTTCTCGTGCCAGCGGGTTGCTTTTGCCCTTGCCTGTCCCGAAGAGGCCTTGGACACACATTTCCATGGATTTCGTTTCGGATCTTCCAGTGTCTCGGGGCATGTCTGTCATCTGGGTGGTATGTGATCGCTTTTCCAAGATGGTCCATTTGGTGCCCTTGCCTAAGCTGCCTTCCTCTTCTGATCTGGTTCCGTTATTCTTTCAGAATGTGGTTCGTTTGCACGGCATTCCTGAGAATATCGTGTCTGACAGAGGATCCCAGTTTGTTTCCAGGTTCTGGCGATCCTTTTGTGCTAAGATGGGCATTGATTTGTCATTTTCATCTGCCTTTCATCCTCAGACTAATGGCCAAACTGAGCGAACAAATCAGACTCTAGAGGCTTATTTGAGATGTTTTGTTTCTGCGGATCAGGATGATTGGGTGACCTTCTTGCCGTTGGCTGAGTTTGCCCTTAATAATCGGGCTAGTTCCGCTACCTTGGTTTCGCCATTTTTCTGCAACTCTGGTTTCCATCCTCGTTTTTCCTCGGGACATGTGGAGCCGTCTGACTGTCCTGGGGTGGATTCTGTGGTGGATAGGTTGCAGCGGATTTGGGATCATGTGGTGGACAACTTGATGTTGTCACAGGAGAAGGCTCAGCGTTTTGCCAACCGCCGCCGCGGTGTGGGTCCCCGACTTCGCGTTGGGGATTTGGTGTGGCTGTCTTCTCGCTTTGTTCCTATGAAGGTCTCCTCTCCTAAATTTAAGCCTCGCTTCATCGGTCCTTATAAGATTTTGGAAATTCTTAATCCAGTGTCCTTTCGCTTGGAACTTCCTGTGTCGTTTGCCATTCACAACGTGTTCCATAGGTCTTTGTTGCGGCGGTACGTTGTGCCTGTGGTTCCTTCTGTTGAGCCTCCTGCTCCGGTGTTGGTTGGGGGCGAGTTGGAGTACGTGGTGGAAAAGATCTTGGATTCTCGTCTCTCCAGGCGGAGGCTTCAGTATCTGGTCAAGTGGAAGGGCTATGGTCAGGAGGATAATTCCTGGGTGGTCGCCTCTGATGTGCATGCGGCCGATTTGGTTCGTGCCTTTCACGCTGCTCATCCTGATCGCCCTGGTGGTCTTGGTGAGGGTTCGGTGACCCCTCCTTAAGGGGGGGGTACTGTTGTGAATTAGACCTTTTGGTTCCCTCTTGTGGTCACTAGTGATATTACACTTTGATATTCCTTCCCTTGCTTGGTATCCACCTGGCCTCGTTAGTCCAGGGGTGTCGCTATTTGAACTTCCTGGATTTTCAGTCTGGTGCCTGGCATCGTTGTAATCAGATCCTTCTGTTTGCTCCTGTCTGCTGGTCCTGGTTCTTTGCAAAATTAAGCTAAGTTCTGCTTTCTTGTTTTTGGTTATTTTCTGTGCTCTTATTTTTGTCCAGCTTGTACTAAATGTGATTCCTTATATTGCTGGAAGCTCTAGGGGGCGGATGTTCTCCCCCGTGCCGTTAGACGGTTCGGGGGTTCTTGAATATTCCGCGTGGAGTTTTTGTGAGGGTTTTTGCTGACCATATAAGTCATCTTCCTATATTCTGCTATTAGTTAGCGGGCCTCTCTTTGCTAAAACCTAGTTCATTTCTTGCGTTTGTCTTTTCTTCTTACCTCACCGTTATTATTTGTTGGGGGCTTGTATCCAACTTTTTGGGGTATTTCCTCTGGAGGCAAGAAAGGTCTTTCTTTTCCCTGCTAGGGTTAGTTAGTTCTCCGGCTGGCGCGAGACGTCTAGAATCAACGTAGGTACGTTCCCCAGCTGCTGTTATTTGTGTGCTAGGTTCAGGTATATGGTCAGCCCAGTTACCACTGCCCTATGAGCTGGGTTTTATGTTTGCAGACTTCGCTATTGTCTCTGAGACCCCCTGCCATTGGGGTCATAACACATGTCCTTGGGTTCCTATGTGTTCCCATAGACTGTAATGCGTTGTTCTGATGCACTCCTTCCGCAAGCGTCCGCATGCGTATGGCGGTGGAAATTTGACGCCCAAAAAATTCTAACATGTTGCGTCAGCCGCTCCTAGCCGCACACCGTGAAAAAACCCATGTGTAAGCAAACACGGGCAAACCCATGCAAACGCATGCACCTGCGTCTACAATGTTAAAGCTAGGAAATCAAGAGCATGTGGACGTATGTGTCAGAAACGCTGCGAACACAACCGCAAATGTGAAACCAGCCTAAATGAGTTCAGATGTGAGCTCGAAGATTTCCAATATTAACCCCTGTTCTGCCAGAAGGAATAAACACCAATAAAATGAAGAAGTGTTTCTTAGATCTGGAGTAGGAGCAATCAGACGCTGTGATCTTCTGGTGCCACACTGTCTCGGTAACCCTGTGACACTATGTGTCCGTGCTAAACACAAGTAGACATCCATTTTTTTCAGTAATACAGATGACAAGGGCCAATACAAGTCTGCTGGTCCGTGAAAAACACGTACAGCACACGGGTGGCATCCGTACAGTCCGGGAGCAAAGTATAGAGGAAGCTTTGTCATTTAGTTATTTCTTAATCCATACTGGAGAAACACTGATGACAATGATGGTAAACAGGGACACACAGATGACACACGGATGGAAAACACTTATGACACCGGTACAGGTTTTTCACGTACGTGTTTTATACGGTCGTGTGAAGGAAGCCTAGATCTGATTTTGTGTTCATGATGTAGGACATTATGAACTCTTTATCTTTGAGGTCGATTTTTCTGTTTGGAAAAGAAAAACTTGTTGCCACCAACAACCAGGAAACTGGATATTCGCAATCCTATTTTTATGTGGATTAAAAAAATACATGGTACTAATGGTTATTAACACTTTAATGACCTCTGATATACATTTTTATCACAGATCATGTGCATGGAGCATGATGAGGAGCCAAGCTCTCAACATACCGAGCAGCTGCAGGCTGCTACACAGCCGGGATCTGCCTGTAACAGTAGTGAATGGTGCTAGCTTTGACCACTGCTTTATAACTAAGCAAAATGGCATATGTATTCCAAAATTATAATGGCTCGGAAACAGGCCCACTAACGGAAACAACAATGGTGGAATTCTATTTGTTTTCACCTTTTCACACAACATTTCACCCTTCTGTTTTTCACTACATTAAGAATGGCTTCATTCAAAACAACACAATTCATTGCGTCAACACTTTTTCTCCTGTATATAGATTTCTGCTGACCTATGGACTGAGTTTGGAGAATGAAAGCAGCTTCTTTATATTGTTCCTTTGAAATTTATACAGAGAAGTCTTCCAGAAATTGATCCTGCGCATATTGAAGTCAGTCCTGCCAGATATTTTCTCTTACGAGAATTACTTCTAAACTGTTGTGTCAGAAACGTTATCACATACTGTCGGTTAGGCTCGGTGGAAGTTGACTTGATTAACACAATTTACTTTAGGCATTCAGGATTTGCTCCAGAATGTCTAACTCATGCTCTAAAAAAATAAAAGGCAGGGGTTTTTGGTACCATTAGGCTAGGTTCACATTGCGTTAGTGGGTGGTCGCTAACGGACAGCGTTGCACGGCGAAAATGTCGCAATTAACGCCGTGCAATGGGTCCGTTAGCGCACCCATTGACAGCAATGTAAATTTCGCCTGCAGCGCATCGCTAGCGCGTGCCTTTTTCGGCTCGCGCTAGCGATGTGCCGTTCTTTTGTAGCGCGCCTCGGACGCGTCCACGGCGCGTCCGAGGTCCGTTCCCCGCTCTCGCAGATCGGGGATCTGCGAGAGCGGGGACGTTAGCGCGACTCCTAAACGCGGCCCCTACAAATACATTGCGTTAGCGCAATCCGCTAGCGCTAAACTTATTGCCCTAACGCAATGTGAACCTAGCCTTACATTAATTCATTACATTGCATGCAGTAAGACATACACAAGTGCTTCTCACAAAATTAGAATATCATCAAAAAGTTTCTTTATTTCAGTTCTTCAATACAAAAGGGAAACTCATATATTATATAGAGTCATTACAAACAGAGTGATCTATTTCAAGTGTTTATTTCTGTAAATGTTGATGATTATGGCTTACAGCCAATGAAATCCCAAAAGTCATTATCTCAGTAAATTAGAATAATTAACAAAAAAAACACCTGCAAAGTCTTCCTAAGTGTTTAAAAAGGTTCCTTATTCTGTTTCAGTAGGTTCCACAATCATGGGAAAGACTGGTGACTTGATAAATGTCCAGAAGGCAGTCACTGACACTCTCCACAAGGAGGGTAAGCCACAAAAGGTCATTGCTAAAGAAGCTGCCTGTTCACAGAGTGCTGTATCCAAACATATTAATGGAAAGTTGTGTGGAAGGAAAAGGTGTAGTAGAAAAAGGTGCACAAGCAACTGGGATAACCGCAGCCTTGAAAGGATTGTTAAGTTGTTAAGAAAAGGCCATTCAAACATTTGGGGGAGATGCACAAAGAGTGGACTGCTGCTGGAATCATTGCTTCAAGAGCCACCACACACAGACGTATCCAGGACATGGGCTACAAGTGTCGCATTCCTTGTGTCAAGTCACTCATGACCAATAGACAACGCCAGAAGCTTCTTACCTGGGCCAAGGAGAAAAAGAACTGGACTGTTGCTCTGTGGTCCAAAGTGTTGTTTTCAGATGAAAGTACATTTTGCATTTCATTTGGAAGTCAAGGTCCCAGAGTCTGGAGGAAGAGTGGAGAAGCACATAATCCCAGATGCTTGAGGTCTAGTGTGAAGTTTCCACAATCAGTGTTGTTTTGGGGAGCCATGTCATCTGCTGGTGTATGGCCAGTGTATTTTATCAAGACCAAAGTCAGCGCAGCCGTCTACCAGAAACATTTAGAGCACTTCATGCTTTCCTCTGCTGACAAGCTTTTTCGAGAAGGAAATTTCATTCTCCAGCAGGACTTGGCACCTGTCCACACTGCCAAATGTACCAATACCTGGTTTAAAAACAACAGTATCACTGTGCTTCATTGGCCAGCAAACTCGCCTAACCTTATCCCTATGGAGAATCTATGGGATATTGTCAAGAGGAAGATGAGAGACACCAGACCCAACAATGCAGATGAGCTGAAGGCTGCTATCAAAACAACCTGGGCTTCCATAACACCTCAACAGTGCCACAGGCTGATCGCCTCCATGCCATGCGCATCAATGCAATAATTGATGCAAAAGGAGCCTGACCAAGTATTGAGTGCATTTACTCAACATAGATTTCAGTAGGCCAACATTTCGGATTTTACAATTCTGAGATAATGACTTTTGGGTTTTCATTGGCTGTAAGCCATAATCATCAACATTAACAGAAATAAACACTTGAAATAGATCGCTCTGTTTTTAATAACTCTATATGAGATTCACTTTTTCTATTGAAGAACTGAAATAAATTAACTTTTTGATGATATTCTAATTTTGTGAGAAGCACTTGTATTAATTTTACTCAGGTTTATTCAAATGCATATATATTTAAATATTCTGTTCATTCAAATATACACACACATTGCTAATATACCTCTTTGTTAGGCCCTGTTCACACTTCATTTTTGGCAGTGTATTTTGGTGTTCCGTCTCAATTTCCTTAAAAATGTTACTCACATGGATTCAGACAGATCCCTGATGTGGCCAAACACCGCAATGCCAAAAACTAAGTTCGAACAAACTCCATTTTTTTTACCTGAATGTATCCGCTTGTCAGACAGACAGAGAAAAGTAGCTCAGGAACAATCAGATCACTTCTTCTTTTAATTGCTTGATGGCTTCTGAAACCTGAATCATTTAAAAGGAGCTCAAAAAGACTGTCCATATGCAGAGCAAGTCATTTTGACATCGCAGTGCATATGTTAATTCTTGTAAAGATTTTTAAAAAGCTATTTCAGGCAAATTTCAGGTGGAGAAAGCTATTTACCTGAAGATATAGAGTTAATTTGCAGTCTAATAGCGTTAGGAAGATGCCCATCCCCTGTACTGAAAGTGCGGCACCTGGGGAAAAATGAAGTTAATTGTCCAAGGAGCTGCTGGCTTTCAGTCATGCAGGTGTACCAGCATGGCTTCACTCATAGTTCACTATGTTGTGATATCGGTCACTTTACTCCAGAACTTTGACTGACAGCTGGCTCAGCAGTGCATCAGCACAGAGCTGGCTGTCAGTCACACTGTTGGAGCATGCCACCACTCACAGCATAGTGAGCGATGACAGGAGCCACAATGGTACGCCTTCACGACTGAAAGCTGGTGGCTCCAGGGAGGAATAAGGTTAATTTTCTTCAGGGTGCCACACTTTCCGTAAAACAGCCGGGCATCCTCATAATGGTATTAACCTACAGATTAACTCTATAGCTGCAGGTTAATAGCATTTTCGGACATAGGTTCCATTTAAACTTACTTCTTTCTGCTCTCAAGACAAGCAGGACAACAACCTTTTTCTTACCCGCAGTCTGTACCCTAGGACAGGTGCTACAATTACATCATCACGCCGTAATACATCCTCTACCTGAGTAAGTAGCAGAGCAGTGAGCCGATCACTCTCTGTTCCACCATTGTGTTCAGTTGATTCCCCGCCCCAAGGACATAAATGCAGCTGAAACTTCTACTTGTCAAGGCATCGAACTTGGCTTGGCAGCAGAGCAGGGGCCATTGGGCCTGCTGACATTAGGAATATATAGACACATTTATGTGAAGATGGAGGGATGCTTTAGTGCCTTTTTGAGTAGAGATACTTAAAGATTTTTTTGCAGGAAAAAGAATAAAAGATTTTAAGGAAAGACATAATATTTTTTTATAATATTTACAGATTCAGAAAACCTTGAGAAGTGCCAAAAGGGTTTGGGGTGTCAATAGTGTTCTTTTATTCTGGTTGTCAGTCTGGTAACCTTCTCACGTATCAAAAGATGATTTTGACTGAATTATTTCCTTAAAGGGGTTATTTGATTTGTCATTTAAAATGATCAATAGTGGTTAAATTTTAACTGACCAACATTCATTTTGGTTGAAATATTCCATGTTCATCAACTTTACTCTAATGTGTATAGTCACTTTAAATCTAGTCATACCCATAAACAGCTGACAGTCAAGAACTCATTTGGATATCAGCTATCCCTTCTGACTCCCTCACAAACATGAACTCAGCTCAGCTGATCATTTGTGGCTTTTCATAGGGGACAGTGGACTGCAAAACAGTTCTGACAGCAGCTTATCTCCTGAAGAACAAAGGGGGAGGGGTCTGATGTTAAAAGTCAAAATGCCAACCCTTATCTTCCCCAATATATTTTAGAAAGTCAGCTGATCAAATTGATATCAGCAGGCTTGGCCATCTTTAATCTAATGTACATGGGGATCTCTGACGGATGAAGGACCTTTCTTGAAACAATAGAAAAATATATTTTGGCAGATGGCTGGCACACCCACCATTCACAAAACATGGATATCGTGTCCTCCATTGGAATGGAGCGGCAGTCATACTTATTTGCTGCCACTTCTTTCATTGCCTGTGGGAATGAGCACTATACTAATACATATAATTCAGTTATGTAGATGACAAACATCAAGTGTGATGTGCACTCAGAGTGACCGCAAACTTATCGATTTGGACCAGACAACCCCTTTAATGAATCCCAAGCTTCAGCTTCCTCACAGAAGGCACAATAATAGTATTTTCTGATTTATTCCATTTTGCCCTCTACAAACTGAAGGTTTCCTGTGCTGGAGGAAGCAAAGCAGCCACACAGCATCACCAAGTCACTACCAAATTTCACTGTATACAAGGTGTTTTTTCAATGTATGCTTTTATTTTCTTCAGACATATTGCTGATCTATAATGTCACAACACAGCTGTCAGGTGACCCGAGACCAGGGGCTCCTTCCCTGTCCCTAACCCAAGGGGCGCACTAACTCACACTACTTCCCGGGATACTTCTGAAGGTGAAGATGATGGGGCCTCCATCCTTGCCTTATCTCCTGAGTTAGCCCTCCGTGTGTTCTCTTCCCCCACCCAGGATAGAGGGGCGCTACTGTGCACTGTAGTACACCAACCCGACAAACAAGGCAACACAGACAAGTGTTAACAGAAAACTCCAGGCATACAAAATATTCACTCACATATAACAGAGGAATGCACCGGGGCGTGCAGGTAAAAGAACAAACCAGAATAGAGATGGATAGGGAATTACCACACATACAAACCAAACAACAGCCACAGATTACTCCTCCTCCATGCAGCAAATGGTAGTTCTGATAAGGATTAGTAACAGAGCCCAGATTATAAAGGGGAAAGGAATGGCTAACTGAGTTCAGCTGTGAGCCCAGGGATTTACAACATGGCCGATTAACCTCTGTTCTACCAGAAAAAAATAAACACATTTAAAATGGAGGAGAAGTGCGTCTTCTCAGTGCCAAAGTAGGAACAATCAGACACTGTGGTCTTCTGTCTCCACACTGTCGTGGTAACTCCATGACACACAAGCCTGAGAAGTTCTGGTTTTGTTTCATCGCTCTACAGGACATAATCCAAAAACATTTTTGCCTTATTTTTATGGTGTTGTGCATATTGGAGCTTAGTCTTCTTGTGTTTTTGGGTCATTAGATGTGAACGTCTTGGAGTTCCGGCATCGAGAACTTCAGCATCTTGGATGCAAAAAACTCAGTGTCTGCTGCCATCAAACCTTGCTGTAGGTCTTTAACAGTCACTCAAGGGTTTTAGACCACCTGCTTTTTCAGGAATCTGGTGTCAGCCGATGATATCTTCTTTCTGGCATATCTACGGAGCATAGCCAGTGTTATTTTAAGTTTGTAATTGGGGACTGTTTCCAACTGTAACTCTTTGAAGCAATTATTGTATTTGCTATTTTTTGCTTCTGTCTCCTTGTTTGTGCAAAGCAATGATCTCTTATCTTACATTTTTGGACCACTCTTTTCACAGTCCAAAAGTATTAGCCTGTTCTTCATGGGTGCTAATATTCCTCAGTAACTCCATCAGAAACTAGTGTCTGGCTATGAATCACAGGTCATTACATCCAAAGAGTGCTCTACTACATACCAAAGATTCTTTTCATGAAAGGGTTGAATAATTCTCAAATGCAATAGTTATTAAAAGTGTCACTTGGTGAAAAAATAAGTGAGACATACTGGAAAATGGAAGTTCCTTAGATGCCATAAAATGGCATAAATTATAGCGCTAATCCAACAATAATTTGACTTTCTTGTACAAGGATAGCTAGAGAATGGTCACATATATGAGGAGCCGTGTACCGTAGTCCAGTGCTCTGTATATTAAGACTCATCTATGATATTCCAGTCTAGATGTAATACCATAATGTTAGTCAGGTATGACGTTAAGAAGAATGTGATGACAACATGTAACTTGTGTACTACAGCTTCACCTTGTGTAGATCTGTAGGGCAGCCATAGAGGTCAATGAGGCTCTACTTTACAAATTTAACAGAAAATAAATCATGATGTGTTTTGCTGGGTGCTGCGTGTATAGAAGTATTCTTCCCAAGACAAATTGCTTCTTTGTGAGAATGTCTCCGTGTTGTTATTATGTATGTCTACATTTTAGATCCCTGTGTTAGCTGTATGGCATACATTTTTATACATCCACAGTTAATAAAATTTACAAGACCAAGTACAGTTTCTTATGCTAATAATTGCAGCGTATCAGTAAAAATCAGATGCAATATAAATTTTATGTCTGACATCGATTTCTTTTGCGCTCTCATAGAACAAAATACGGAGGAGACAAGTGTATGCTGCGCTTTTTTTTCAGACTTTTTTCATCTGATCAGCCCTATTGAATAACATTGGTCAGTGTGCTATCCGATTCCAACATGATCAAATATGTATGTATAATATTCAGGTCTGAACGAGCCATTAGCATGTAGAACAACATATGGAGACTGTGGGCTTCTGTACTAAGTTGCCGTTAAGACCGGGATCACACTTGCGAGCGCAATGCGAGAAACTCATGCGAGTCTCTCACATCAATACCCGGGACTGCCGCTGGCACTCAGGACCGGAGCATGCGGCTACATGTATTTCTATGCAGCTGAATGCTCCGGTCCCGAGTGTCGGCGGCAGTGCCAGGAATTGTTACGAGAGACTCGTGCGAGAGACTGCACTCGCAAGTGTGACCCTGGCCTAAGGCTTAATGTTTTTCTATACAGGCTGGGTACCATGGCCCTAAGATATGCATCCTCTACCTGAGCAGAACAGTAATACCCATCAATAGCAGGACAGATAAAATGTTCCTTGGAGCGGAGAAAATGAGATTATTGGGCAACTGTACCTATACCATAGTTGTGTACACCAGTAAATTGGCCTTTTTGGCCAATCATGATTATTACTGTTTAATATGTTATTGAAAATGTGTCGCTAATCAGTTAAAATGAAATAACAGTGAAAACTACTGTTTTCCTTGACAAATGTGCATTTAATTATTTCATTATATGTAGGCTATAGAAGTGAAAAATGTTTTATTGTAGGAAACAGGAGTTATTTAATACTTAATTCTGACGTGGATGTTACTATTTAATCTGTTCCCTTTCTTATAATATAAAAGTCTTTAATTTACCCCTTGTATAAGGTGGCTATAGTGGGCACCTGGAGAGTGGAGAGTGAGTGTGAGTGGAGTGGAGGGTGGCAGCAGGTGCACAGATTAGGAGCTGTTTGGGAGCTGTAGAGATGGGGCTCACATAATGGCCTGTTGCATTTTCTGTTCCATAGACCAGAAACAGTGAATGGAGCCTTTGTTAACTGGTTCCTTCAGGAATAGAGAAGGCAAAATACCTGACCCCCCTTCCCTCTGGCTCTGCCTCCCATCCCTCTACTCCCCCCTTTCCAATCTCACCCACTTCACCCCCCATATCCCCTCCTTCATACATCTCAAGTGTTCACTGCAGGCCTTATGGGTCCCTTTCTGGGAGACTAGAGGAAGGGGAAAGAACACACATTTAGCAAAAGGAAAAACAAACCTGGAAACAGGCCGAGCTGAGGGGAGAGTGAACAACACTGACAAAGACTGCAAGCCATAGAGAAACATTTACTATCAGAGACACATAGGAAAGCATGAGGTTTCCACTATGCTGGACAAATATGGATGTGCTGAAGCAGGTAAAGCTGTGGTGGGGGTGGGATTTCAGGGACAAAGACATTGAGGTCTAGTAATCACTGATGTAGGGGTTCTTCAAGAGGTGGGGAGGCGACTGGCACACAGCCAAAGCCAAAATGAGAGTTTTCCAGATTAGCACATGTTGCTGGCTGTTACGTACAGGCCCTGAGAGGTACCATGATCATACTATTTGTATGTGCCAAACTGTATCATCATACCGTGTGTATGTGCCAGGCTGTATCATCATACCATGTGTATGTGCCAGACTGTATCATCATACCATGTGTATGTGCCAGGATGTGTGATCATACTATGTGTGTGTGCCAGACTGTATCATCATACCATGTGTATGTGCCAGACTGTATCATCATACCATGTGTATGTGCCAGACTGTATCATCATACCATGTGTATGTGCCAGACTGTATCATCATACCGTGTGTATGTGCCAGACTGTATCATCATACCGTGTGTATGTGCCAGGCTGTATCATCATACCATGTGTATGTGCCAGGCTGTGTGATCATACCATGTGTATGTGCCAGGCTGTGTGATCATACCATCTGTATGTGCCAGACTGTATCATCATACCATGTGTATGTGCCAGGATGTGTGATCATACTATGTGTATGTACCAGGCTGTATCATCATACCATGTGTATGTGCCAGACTGTATCATCATACCATGTGTATGTGCCAGGATGTGTGATCATACTATGTGTATGTACCAGGCTGTATCATCATACCATGTGTATGTGCCAGGCTGTATCATCATACCGTGTGTATGTGCCAGGCTGTGTGATCATACTATGTGTATGTGCCAGGCTATATCATCATACTATGTGTATGTGCCAGACTGTATCATCATACTATGTGTATGTGCCAGGCTGTATCATCATAACATGTGTATGTGCCAGACTGTATCATCATACTATGTGTATGTGCCAGGCTGTATCATCATAACATGTGTATGTGCCAGGCTGTATCATCATACTATGTGTATCTGCAAGGCTGTATCATCATACTTTGTGTATGTGCTAGGCTGTATCATCATAGTCTGTGTATGTGCCAGGCTGTATCATCATACTCAGTGTATGTGCCAGGCTGTGTGATTATACTATGTGTATGTGCCAGGCTGTATCATCATACTATGTGTATGTGCCAGGCTGTATCATTATTCCGTGGGTATGTGCCAGGCTGTGTGATCATACTATGTGTATGTGCCAGGCTGTGTGATTATACTATGTGTATGTGCCAGGCTGTGTGATCATACCATGTGTATGTGCCAGGCTGTATCATCATAATGAGTGTATGTGCCAGGCTGTGTGATCATACTATGTGTATGTGCCAGGCTGTATCATCATACTTTGTGTATGTGCCAGGCTGTATCATCATACTCTGTGTATGTGCCAGGTTGTATCATCATACTTTGTGTATGTGCCAGGCTGTATCATCACACTGTGTATGTGCCAGGCTGTGTGATCATAATCTGTGTATGTGCCAGGCTGTGTGATCATACTCTGTGTATGTGCCAGGCTGTGTGATCATACTATGTGTAGGTGCCAGGCTGTATCATCATACTGTGTATGTGCCAGGCTGTGTGATCATACTATGTGTATGTGCCAGGCTGTATCATCATACCATGTGTATGTGCAGGCCATATCATCATACTATGTGTATGTGCCAGGCTGTGTGATTATACTGTGTGTATGTGCCAGGCTGTATCATCATAGCCTGTGTATGTGCCAAGCTGTATCATCATACTATGTGTATGTGCCAGGCTGTACCATCATACTCTGTGTATGTGCCAGGCTGTATCATCATACTCTGTGTATGTGCCAGGCTGTATCATCATACTCTGTGTATGTGCCAGGCTGTGTGATCATACTATGTGTATGTGCCAGGCTGTGTGATCATACCATGTTTATGTGCCAGACTGTATCATCATAACGAGTGTATGTGCCAGGCTGTGTGATCATACTCTGTGTATGTGCCAGGCTGTACCATCATACTCTGTGTATGTGCCAGGCTGTATCATCATACTATGTGTATGTGCCAAGCTGTATCATCATACCATGTGTATGTGCCAGGCTGTGTGATCATACTTTGTGTATGTGCCAGGCTGTATCATCATACTCTGTGTATGTGCCAGGCTGTGTGATCATACTATGTGTTTGTGCCAGGCTGTGTGATCATACTAGGTGTATGTGTCAGGCTGTGTGATCATACTCTGTGTATGTGCCAGGCTGTACCATCATACTCTGTGTATGTGCCAGGCTGTATCATCATACTATGTGTATGTGCCAAGCTGTATCATCATACCATGTGTATGTGCCAGGCTGTGTGATCATACTTTGTGTATGTGCCAGGCTGTATCATCATACTATGTGTATGTGCCAGGCTGTGTGATCATACCGTGTGTATGTGCCAGGCTGTGTGATCATACTATGTGCCTGTGCCAGGCTGTGTGATCATACTCTGTGTATGTGCCAGGCTGTGTGATTATACTATGTGTATGTGCCAGGCTGTATCATCATACTATATGTATGTGCCAGGCTGTATCATTATTCCGTGGGTATGTGCCACGCTGTGTGATCATACTATGTGTATGTGCCAGGCTGTGTGCCGGTCCAAAGGCACATCAGGAGTTCCCTTTACAGGTGGGAATCAGTGTCTACCTTCTAGTGCTGGGTGTTGTAGTTCTTCCCTGCTGAGCTCCCGGGATAGTCCTCACAACTGCTGTGTCTGTCTCTGATGTTCGTTCTCTCCGTCCCCCAGATGATATGGCTAGGACGCACCCGTATGACGGGGTAGGCCTGGAGTTCTTCCGGGACCCTAGAGTCGCCCCTCTCCCACAGCTGCCTCCGTTGTCTGCTTAGGTGATTTGTGTGAGACAGCCAACCTATAATTGGCTGCCCTGCCATGGTTTGCAGTAGTACTTAAAGTCTCTTACTTGCTCGGCGTTCCGGCCACCGACTGTTTGCGCCTCAGAAGGATGTTGCCTCGGTCTAATAGCACGACTCCTTCTGGTCCTAATTCCTCTTTACTGTATTCCCGTTGTTCACTGGTTTGTGCTATTCTTAGGAGTCTGTCAGGATCCCATCCCTGACAGGTCCTCTCACTAGCTCTTCCCAGCTACTTCTCCCTGTCTTCCTGTCCAACCCCCAGTTTTACCAGAGTGTGAGGAGTGGCCTACTAGATAGAACCACCCCCCCTGGTGGCCGGAGTGTGAAGTGTAGTGTGAGTGTTACCTGGTCAGGGAAACTCCTTAGTGCAATCAGACGCAACATCACTCCCCTTAGTGGCAGAGCGACATTACTGCAACGACCAGGACTCTGGGGCGCTGCATATGTGCCAGGCTGTATCATCATGAACATGTACACATGAAGTACAACTCTAAACACTTTTTACCTACTATCCAAAGTTGTTTTTTTGCTAAGATGTGAATTTACCAGCTGCTATATGCATAAATACCTCCTTGTACATTTTGTGGTAGCAGATAAATAAAAACCAACCCTGAAGAATATATGATGCCCCTGCAGTCAGGTGAGATGCATGCGATACCCACGTCTATGAGAAGATACTGAAGCATGTTTGGTGTCTGTACTGTTGTCCGGCATGTCTGTATATTAGCATCAGGCTTGATTATGTGTTTGATGACGGTGTATTACGATTGTTTGGTGTTGTGTAGGTGATTGTACTGTATTGCCAGATAAAATACCTCCAGTAGTGAATTACTAATGCTCCTGCTGGCTGTGATGCTCCTGCTGTGGTTTATGGCTTTTTATTCCTATGTGATTGTATTTCTGCCTCACGTAGGGTTCAAAGTCATGAACTGCGAAGGGGACATTCCCCACTGCGATTGTAGGGTGCTTGCTGCATAGCCCTTCTATACACAGAAGCCTCAATGTCATCTTTCTACATGCTCCAATCTACCGGCAATCACAATAGTACAGGGAATCAGAAGGAATATGAATGCAGAGAGGAGAAACTACACATGGATCACGACGCTGAGCTGAAACTGTTTTATAGTGCCATAGTGATGTAGCTATAAGCGTGTAGATGGTGCAGTTGCCCCCTGGCCTTTATGTCCGGGGGCCCACATGATGGGATTTTTAACAAGACTAGAAAGACATTGCTTTGGCTTAATTGCCCATCATGTTACAAATACCTTGTTTTAAAGTGAGCCCTGTAGATAGATCCAACATTGGGGTCAGTGCACACAGTGGTGTGTGATGTCATTGCCAACTTTGTGTCAGGGCAAGTTAAAGAGGCTGTCCACTACTTTAGCATTGATGACCTATCATTAGGATAGGTCATCAATGTCTGATTGGTCAGTGTCCAACACTGGGCACCCCCCACAGATCAGCCATTATCGGTCTCGGCGGCCGGAAATCGTCACTAGCCGGTCTGTTCCATCTTCTGATAGTGGCCACGGCAGGGCACTACACGTCCACCTCCTATTGATTTGAATCGGAGGCATATGTGCAGTAACGAGCCTTGGCCACTATGAGAAGACAGAGCATCTCTGCAAGTATTTCCGACTGGTGGCCGCCACCGCCAACACAAATAACAGCTGATCCGCTGGGATGCCGGGTGTCAGACCCCGACCGATCAGACATTGATGACCTATCCTAACAAGAGGTCATCCATGCTAAAGTGGTGGACAACCTTTTTAAGTATTTTATGCCATGGCCGGAATTTATACTTGCACTACTGGAAATATCTACAGAGATAAAAATATATTTTCAGTGTACTAATTAAATGAAAGGTGGCAGACTCTGTATTGTAGAGAGTAGTAAGGATATGTCTTATGATATTGCAGCACAGCAGCATACACAAAGTATGGTAATTAAAAGGACATTAAGCCAGACAGAAATGCAAGGAGATTGAAGCCTGCAAAACTGAATGCTGCTTTGATTATACATAAGTAAAGCAAGGATCTGCCAATCATCTAATATTTATGTGGGTGCCCCGACTCGATCCTTTTGTTCTCAAGGGAGATAAACCACCAGAGTTGTCTGGCAGTGGCAGGTTCACCTCTTCCACTTGATCACACAGAAAAACGAAACAAGGGACGTTCCCTGGTGCAGTATCATTAAAACAGTCTGGACAAAATGGAATGATGGGCAAGCTTAAAGAGAACCTGTCATTAGGAATTTACTGTATGACCCAAGCTAATGACATGTATATAAATATGCTTTAATGCTGATCAACTTACGTGTAGAAATCCGTTTTGTTGTTTTCGAGAAATCCATCATTGAAATTCTATGCTACTGAGTTGCATGGGCAGCACTGTGGGCACTGTACTTACAGCTCATTTGTCGTCTCTCCCTAATCCTTGCCTGCACGCCACTGAGAAGATGCGCCAAATTCATTAAGTGGTGTACACCTCTTAATGAACTCAGCGCATCGTACTCCAGTGTGCCTTTCATGAATACCGGCTTGCTATGATTCTGGTATTGGAACTTATCTAGGTTAGGCCACTTTTCCCCATCTTTTTTCTGTACTGCAAGACATTTAACGGACATCCCCTTTAAGACCCCCCATATAAATTTGACTAATGTTGACCAAACCCACCTATTTTAAGGGTTTGACCGACAGTCTAATGTGTATGGGAGCCATCTAATATTTATGGGGGCTTTAGAAATATAACACAATATATTAGGGATGAAAAGGAACACAGAATGCATTATTAGTAATTTTTTACAGGGTTTACTAGGGCTTCCTTGCTGAAGGATTAATTCAGTGTAGCATAGCTCCAGTATGCTGAAGGATCCAGTTTTATTAAGATTCTTACCATTTCCCCTAGTCACAAGGGAGTTCACCTCAGTTGAAGAACTATTGTCTGGACTCAAACCTGAGACTCTTGTGTACCAGACAGAAGTGTAACACACCAGGAAGCCGATTGTTACAGTGGTGTTGCCTTCTTTCGGGCAGGGTGATGCCATGCCTAGAAGTGACAAGGATCCCTTTAACAGGTAGCACATACATGCAACATGTTCTGATTCCAGGCCAGAAGGGCGAGCTCTAGACACGATTTCAGGGGAACTTCCCTATATATATTCTGGCTGCAGGAGGAGTTAGAGAGTTGTTGGTCAGAGTGAGAGGAGAGCTGGAGCCGTGCAGACATGAGGTTCTGCAGCTCGTAACCAGAGTGGAGGAGTCAGACAGAGTTGAGTCTGTAGGAACGTGTGAGGGGAAAAGAAGCACAGGAGAAGTAAGGAGCTGGAGGGGAGCTGCGACTGGGCTCCCTCCACGCTGAAGGAATCGAACATCGGGAGTACGAGGCTGTGTGGGACTGTATGCCCCACAGCAGAAACCGGAGGGCAGGGGATTTCAGGTTGCCTGTCCACAACCACACCCGAAGGCACAGCAGCATATAGAGCCCGGAGTCGCCGCAAGTCACCTGTAAAAAGGCTCGAGTTGCCTGCCATGCTGGTAGTGTCCTACATATAGGACAGAGAGAGAGGACCTTGTGTGAAGCCTCATGCAGCAAGGGACGCACACTACAGCACAGTAAGGAAGGCTTCCAACCCCACCTGGCTAAGGGGACTCCAAATCACTTCCAGGCTGGCTGGACCTTACCATCATCTGTTACCAGTACCCTGGACTGTGGCTGCATACTACCAGTAAAAGGTAAAGAGACTGCAACCTTGTGTCAGCTAATTCTTTCCCAGCACTACACCATCTGTCATCTTTACCCACTACACCAGGAGCCCTGGGGATCAAGCTTCACCTGTGGGAAGCCATACCATCCATGCTGCAGTGCCATCATCCCTAGCGAACCCCTTTAAGCAGCGTCAGTCATCCCTGACCATAATACCACAGGCGGCGTCATGAACATTCTTTATTCAAAACAACCCTTTTAAAGACTTTGCCTTTAACTTGGACGCCTAGGGCCACGGACCAGGTCGCTGCCACCGTGACTACTCCTTTAACAACCGCTGGACCCGGTACCGAGTATCCCCTAGGCCCTAGCGGGCGCTCCAGAAGCTCATCCCTTTGAGCTATTCAGCTCGCTGGACAGCTCCTTTGCTAACTCATACCAGTACCTGTATTGTTCCTGATTAGCTCTACACCCTGTGATTTCCTGATTAGCTCCACCCTAACCTGGCCTTGTACTTCCTTCCTTGAGAGATTATTGAGTTCCCAGCCTTTACGCTATCTCTCTCTCTACCTGATGTTCCTCCATACCATACTGCTGTTCCTGTTTATTGACCTCTGGCTGTCCACTGACTACGTTACCTGCTGCTGCTCCATACCATATTGCTGTTCCTGTGTGCCGACCTCTGACTATCCACTGACTATGCTAGCCGCTGATTCTTCATTCCATATTGCTGTTCCTGTGTACCGACTTATGACTATCCACTGATTACGCTACCTGCTTCTCGTCCATACCATACTGTTCCTGTGTACTGACCTCTGGCTATTCCTGACTATGCTACCTGCTGCTGCTCCAGACCATACTGCTATTCCTGTGTACCGACCTTGGGCTATCCCTGAATTTGCAGCCTGCTGCTCCTTTGTAGTGATCTCTGCCTATCCCTGACTACTCTACCTGCTGCTTCTCCATACCATACCGCTATTCCTGTGTGCCGACCTCTGGCTATCCACTGACTATGCTACCTGCTGATTCTTCATACCATACTGCTGTTCCTGTGTACTGACCTCAGGCTATTCACTAACTTCCTGCCTGTGCTACCCCTAGTAGTTGCAGTAATAAAAACTCAAATCCTGACCCGGATCATAACAGCTATACTGTGAAGCGCCCTTCCACTTAAATTTTGTCACTACCGTATCGGCTGCTCCATGACAAAAGTGGATCTTTGTTGACCTTGACACATATAAAACCCTGTTGCCACAGTGCAACATAAGGTCTAGACTCTTATTTGGGCTTTAGTGGACACTCTTATGCAATAAAGTATGAGAAGAGAGGGTACATTTGTCTTCTGCTATGACCAGTCTTTCCATACATCCAGTCTCCTTATTTTTGGCAAAGTAAGCCTTCTGCAATAGTTTTATGTATGGAAATTACTAGTCAATTAGAAACCCGACTCTCCACTACAAAGCAGAATAGTCAAGGGTATAAAGGCTTTTTCTGCAAATTCAGTAAACAAAACCCTGTACTCCAGATGGATGATGAAAACTGTGAGGATTTGCAAAAACAGAACCCCCGGATCACCAGGACCGAACACTGACTAGGAGTGTTTTTAACAATATAAGCATAACCCTAGTGCGGCGCCCCAGGGTCCTGGTCGTCGCAGTGGTATTGCTTTCCTGTCGGGGAGAGTGATGCTAAGTTTGGAGGCAAAGAAGGATAACTGCATGCAGGTATCACAAACATGCAACACATTTCACACTCCAGGCCACCAGGGGAAGCTCCTGACTAGTGTTGAGCATTCCGATACCGCAAGTATCGGGTATCGGCCGATACTTGCGGTATCGGAATTCCGATACCGAGATCCGATACTTTTGTGGTATCGGGAATCGGTATCGAAACAACATTAATGTGTAAAATAAAGAATTAAAATAAAAAATATTGATATACTCACCTGTCCGGAGGCCCCTGGACATCACCGCTGGTAACTGGCAGCCTTCTTTGCTTAAAATGAGCGCGTTTATGGCCTTCAATGACGTCACGGTTTCTGATTGGTCGCGTGCCGCTCATGTGACAGCCACGCGACCAATCACAAGCCGTGACGTAATTCTCAGGTCCTAAATTCCTAATTCTAGGAATTTAGGACCTGAGAATTACGTCACGGCTTGTGATTGGTCGCGTGGCGGTCACATGAGCGGCACGCGACCAATCAGAAGCCGTGACATCATGGAAGGCCATAAACGCGCTCATTTTAAGCAAAGAAGGCTGCCGGTTCACAGCGGTAAGGTCCAGGCTGCGTCGGAGAGGTGAGTATATCAATATTTTTTATTTTAATTCTTTATTTTACACATTAATATGGATCCCAGGGCCTGAAGGAGAGTTTCCTCTCCTTCAGACCCTGGGAACCATCAGGGATACCTTCCAATACTTGAGTCCCATTCACTTGTATTGGTATCGGGTATCGGTATCTGATCAGATCCGATACTTTGCCGGTATCGGCCGATACTTTCCGATACCGATACTTTCAAGTATCGGACGGTATCACTCAACACTACTCCTGACCCTATTTATTAGGTCACTCCCCATATATATATAAGTGGTAGTCTGTAGGGAGAGTTAGTTAGTTCCAGACAGGAGTTCTGGCAGAAAGTTCCAGACCATAGTCTGAGGTGGACAGAGGGTCAAATGAGCTGTGCATGCCCTCAGAGCTGCAGCTCCCAGAAAGAGACATTGAAAGGCAGAATTGTATTGCAGCGAGCGTGAAGGAAGTCGTAGCAAAGGAGAGGATACCAGAAGGGGACCAGCCCTGCACAGGCTGCCTCCTTCTAAGGCGCAGAAGCCCGGTAGCCAGAACACCGAGGGAGTAAGGACCTTTATGCTTTGCCCCAGAGACCGGCAGGACAGCTAATTGCAAGTTACCTGTCCGCCCTACACCCAGGAGGCATGGTGACACCTACAGAGCCGGGTTATCTAAGAGACCCTATAAACAGGCTCAAGTCACCAGTTATACGAGTTTTGTCCTATCCTATATGGGGGACAGAGAGAGCGAAACATCGCAACTGTGAGACTCTTATGTGAAGCCATAGGCAGTAAGGGACTACACCACTATAGCGCAAGGGAAGGCTATTGATTTCCACCTGGATAAGGGGACTCTGGACTTGCCTCCAAACCGGCCAGACTCTGCCTGCCCTGTAATCTGGTGCCCTGGACTGTGGATGCTGAAGTCTTCAGTAAAGGTAAAGAGACTGCAACCTTGTGTCCTCGTTCTTCTCTGCGCCTCTCACCATCCACCATCTACACACCGGGAGGCCCTGGGGACATACTTCACCTGTGGGAAGGTATATCATCTAGCTGCCATAACATCACCCCAGCAGACCCCTTAAAGCAGCATCGGTCACCCTGACCGAATACCACAGGTGGTGTCACGGACATTCCCCTTAAAAACCTTTCCCTTTACATGGACGTCACAGGGCCATGGGCCAGGTCAGCCACCGTGACATCCCCCTGTGAACTGCAGGACCCGGTACCGAGTACCCCACGGCCCTTGGGGGGCGATTCACTAGTGTCTTCTAATACACAACCAGATGAGATGATCAATGGATCATGTGCACCATTCCCAAACCATTTACAGTATATACAAAAAGTGAGTACACCCCTCATATTTTTGTAAATATTTTATTATATGTTTTCATGGGACAACACTGAAGATATGACACTTTGATACAATATATAATAGTGTACAGATTGTATAAAAGTATAAACTTTGTGTGCCCTCTTAATAACTCAACACATAGCCATTAATGTCTAAACCGCTGGCAACATAAGTGAGTACTCCCCTAAGTGAAAATTGCCAAATTGTGTCCAATTAGCTGTTTTCCCTCCCTGGTGTCATGTGAGTCATTAGTGTTACAAGGTCACAGGTGGGAATGTGGAGCTGGTGTGTTAAATTTGGTGTTATCGCTCTCACACTCTCTCATACTCGTCACTGGAAGTTCAACATGGCACCTCATGGCAAAGAACTCTCTGAGGATCTGAAAAAAAGAATTGTTGCTCTTGTGACAGAGACACTGGTGAAGTGATGGAGGGGAGATATGTGCCACTGCGCATGATGGAGTCAGTGATGTAAAACCAGAGTAGTTTACTCCAGCACACTACGTGTTGAGAGGATTAAATGAGAGTTATGTTATGGGCTGGTTTTAGTGGGCCTCCATAGAGTGGGTGGGAGGGGGTCCACCGTATCTCCACCTGCAGAGTCCCGACAGGACGTGTGTGATGACAGGATCATATGATCAGTCACATGATGGATGAGTCACAAGGTCTGGGCTCAAATGGCTGAAGGCCAGAGCTTTCAGTGTTCAGTGTGGGCCTGGAGAGAGAGCTAAACCTGAACTGAGGACATTGCTGCCTGTGAGCGGGCTAACCCCCGCTAGGAAAAAGACTGTGTTTCTTTTTTCTTTGTTTTGCCCAGAGGGCCGTGTTTACTTTTCCAAGCTTGGTTTATGATACAATAAACCAAGCCTTTTCTTAAAGAGACAGTGTTCCAGTTATACCTCTGTGTCCAACCGAATGAGCCGCTCTACCACAGCTGGTGGGTTAGAAGTGAGGGCAGTTTCCCAGTGAACATGTGTGCCGGCCACAAGCCAGCATAGATGTTAGGCAAGATGGAGGACCTGCTAAAACATGTGCTACAAGCACAGCAGCTATAACATCAGCAGCAATTACAGCAGTAATAGATGGTGCAACAGAAGACCAGTAAATTGCTTATACAACAAATGCATCAGCAACATCAGCAGCAGATTGACTTACTGGCAGAGACGGTTCGTGGAAGTCTGACAGCCCCTCCCCCAAGTCCAGGTGACAATACGTTCGTCGACGTAAGACGGTAAGCCGAGCCATGCAAACAATGACCCTTGGCGATGATGTGGAGGCCTTTTTGACTGTGTTCGAGCAGGTGGCGGACCGTGAGAAGCTACCACCAGAGCAGTGGACGGAGGTGCTAGCCCCCTATTTGACTGGTGAGCCCCAGAGGGACTATTATGATTGGGCACTGCAGGATGCGCAGGAGTATACCAAACTAAAAACTGAAATTTTGGCATGCACAGGAGTGACTGTCAGTCAGAGCACAAAGGGTTCACCACTTGGGCCTATTATGGGGACAAACCGCCTCATTTCCAAATGTTTGACCTACGGCATCTGGTGCAAAAATAGCTCCACCTGGAATCCTCCACTCCAGGCCAGATGGTCGAGCGTGTTGTCATGGATAGGTTTGTGCACTCCCTTCCTAGGCTGATGCAGACCTGGGTTGCCCAGGAAGATCAACAAAATGCAGACGAATTGGTGAGTCTAGTGCAACAGTTCCCGGTGGTCGAGAGGTCTCTAAGGAATCCAGGGGGTGGTGCATCCTTATACTGGGGTACGCAGGGTGAACCTGAGCCCCAAAAGAGGGGTAGTGAATCCACCACTGGGAGGAGTCCTAGATCCCAAGGGGTCACTGAGGGGTTGTCAAAGGCCACGGGTAAAGACTTGCTTTGCTGGAGATGGTGTGGTCCCAGACATATAGCCCTTGGTTGTCCCTTGTCCTCCAAAGTGATGGACTGTAGCCTAGGGAGGTGCTGCTCCTACTATGCCTACCCCGCCTGCAGTGTGGACTACAGCCCAGTGAGGGGATACAGGCATGTCCCATGTCAATAAATGGGGTGCTTGTCACAGGACTCTTAGACTCAGGGAGTTAGGCGACCCTGATAAGGGCCAAACTTCCCCATCAGTTGATCCTGGGGAAACACGTGGGTGTACGTTGTATCCACGGGACACCAAAGACTATCCCATGGCCAGAGTGTCGGTTAAAACAAGCCGGGGTATGGAGCCCCATGAAGTCGGGGTGATCGAAGGTTTGCTGCAACCCATGATAATCGGGAGGGACTTCAGCCTTTTCTGGGACTTGTGGGGGAAAGCGGAGATATTAAAGGATGCAGACAAGAGCAGCTCAATCCTGTTGAAACCCCAACACAGTCAGAGATGAATGAGTTCCCCTTGTGTGTGCTGGTTGGTGACGAGGATGAGATGGTGACCAGTGAGACTGAAATTCCTGAACTGTGGGTTTCTGAGGAGAATTTTGGGACTGCCCAAATGCAGGACTTGACCTTGAAAAATTTAGTGTCTTGCCTACTGTCAAGCATGGTGGTGGGAGTGTCATGGTTTGAGGCTGCATTAGTGCTGCTGGCTGTGAGGATCTACAGTTCATTACAGGAACATGCCAACATGTAATGTGATATACTGAAGCAGATCATGATCCCCTTCCTCCCAACATGATAATGACCCAAAAAACTCCTCCAAGACAACCACTGCCTTGCTAAATAAACTGGGGGTAAAGATGCTGGACTGGCCATTTATGTCTCCAGACCTAAACAGTATTAAGCATATGTGGGGCAAGCTCAAATGGAAAGTAGGGAAGCGCAAGGTCTCTAACATCCACCATCATGGAGGAGTGGAAGAGGATTCCAGTGGCAACCTGTGAAGCTCTAGTAAACTCCATCAGCAAGAGATTTAGGACAGTGCTTGAAAATATTTGTGGCCACACAAAATATTGACACTTTGGGCCCATTTTGGCCATTTTCACTTGGGGGTACTCACTTTTGTTGCCAGCCGTTTAGACATTTATGGCTGTGTGTTGAAAGCACACCAAATTTACACTGTTATACAAGCTGACTACTTTACATTGTATCACAGTGTCATATCTTCAGTGTTGTGCCATGAAAAGATAAAATATTTACAAAAATGTGAGGGATGTACTCACTTTTGTGATATACTGTATTAATTCCACACAGTATTACATTAGAGCTAAAGTGAACACCATTTCATTTTCTTTTTAGTGTAAAAGAGAAATGGCTTTTATACTTTTCTAGAAATGAAGCAGCTCGTAGACTATGAAAGTGACCGAAGTGAGACAAGTTCTTCATATATAATAATATAGATTACACGAGTCTGTGTTCCTATTAAGCTGGCAGTTCGATGAATTTTAATATATTTCTTAGAATTCTATAGATCAACAGGGCAGTGGGATTTTACTGGTTTAATTACCAGTTCCATTTATTGATGTGTAAGTGACTCAGAATCTCATGAATCCCAAGACTCCATGAGGAGCCGCAATATCATTAGGTTCCTGATGTCTTGACCTTAGTGTGTAGATATTTAATTGTCTATTAAATAAAAAGCTGGGCCTGGAATTGAGAGCTCATTAGCGCTAAAAATAACAGAGGTCTACCTTCGCCTTTTCTACTGGTGTAAATGATGATAATAAATGTATTATTCGGGAATAGATGTCAACACATAAATATGACTCAGAAAGTTTCTTCTTGCTTTTTATCCTCATGTGTGAGTCAATTCTTTTAGATTTTATCCTGATTTATTTATCTAAACTTTTAGATTTATTGAAGATACAATCTTTTATTTTTGACTCATTGTCCTGACTGCTTACTGTGAATGTGGAATCAAACAGGTTGAGAATGGATGAAGAAAGATTAAGAAATATTATCTTCCTTTGTAATGTGTAGGTATTCACTGAAATGTGTATAATTAAATAAATTGTTATATTACAGAATATATTGTCCTCCAAACATTAATTGGGGATTTGTTCATTTAATAATACCAGTTTTGGGGCATAATTGCACTAAAGCATATTTGTCACAATGTTATGCTGTGTAACACATGTGGGTGTGGTTCCACTGCGCTACTGGCCAAGGGGTGAATTTATAAGAAGGCACCTTCAGGTGAGTATTATGCGATGACAACCAAACTTTATCTCCGGGTTGGTAATGGGGCGAAGAACCTCTCGTCTGCATCAGACTTGATCATGGCCTTAAAGGGGTTGTCCAGTCAAAACCAAAAAGTCTGCAGTCACTCTTTGTGACTGCAAACTTATGAATTCCCCAGCGCATGCACTGTGCGCTGCGGGGATTTGCCGGTTTCAGACACAGGACTGGATGGTATGTATGTGTTATACATACTCCCAGGCCAGTGGGCATGGCCTCGCTCCATACAAGTGTAGAGAGTAAGGCCGCGCCCACTGGCTGTGGGTATGTATAACTCATACATACCCTCCGGTCTCAGGTCTGAAACTGGTGAATCTCCACAGCACACAGTGCATGCGCTGGGAGATTCATAAGTCTGCAGTCACACAGAGTTCTTGTTCTTGATGGTGATTTTGTTAAGACCCCGATAATCAATGCAGGGACATAGGGAGTCAGTCACCCTTCTTAGTCACAGAGAAGAAGCTGGCACCGAAAGGAGAAGAATCCATAGACTATATTTTCTTTGATGTATCTCGACATGGGGCAAGTTTCTGGCAATAACAGCGGATACATCGGACCTCAGGGTGGAGAGGTGCCAGGCTGCAGATCGATGGGACAATTATATGGTCTATGAGGTGGCAAGACATCTGCCTTCTCACAAAAGATGTCTGCAAAGGCATGATAACAGGTGGGTAGAGAAGCAAGGTTCGAAATCTTGGGTTTGAAAAGACAGTTGGTAGCGCAATACAGTTCCCACTGAAGCACCTGGCCAGTAGATCAGTCAACAAAGGACTTGTGTACACACAACAATGGAAGGTCCAGAAGAATAGAGTTTACAGACTTAGGAAGCACATAGAACAAAATCTCTTTGGAGTGCAGGATTTCCATCTGTAAGGTGACTGGCTGCATGATATATTAGACAGGTTCTGCCAGGAATTATCCGTCTATGGAAGCAATAGTCAGGGGATGTTCAAGCTGTTTTATAAGAAGCTGGAGTTGAAGAACCAGGTTCAGATGGATGAAGTTGGCAGCGAAGCCGGAGTCAAGATGGGCTGTCGTGGAGAGTGACCTCTTTCCCCAGACCAGGGTGACTTCGGTCAAAAGTGTTGGAGAGCCGTCTTTCTCACCTAGGGTCGTCTCTGCGGACAGTCCTAGGTGCTGTAGTTTCCCGGCCTCACCGGGCTCTGACAAGCATAATGTCCTTTGCCTCCACAACACATGCAGTCGTTTTCTCTAAACCTTTACTGCTACTCTTTTACTAAAAGCTTAAACCATTCCACTTGCATCGTGTCTAAAGCTGGAGGTTTGCATCAGCAAAGGGGTATTGGAAGGATGGAGCCAGTCTGGGTGGTCTTCTGACACAAGGAGATACAACAGCTTGCTCCAGAGCTCACTTATGTGTTGTGATCCGCTTTTTGGGCTCCCCTGGTGGTGGCTGGTGGTACTGGAGACTTGTGTGTGCTTTTCTGCCTCGGCTCACCTGCTTCCATCAGTTTTGGGAGTTCCCTATTTAGCCTTGCTCTCCAGTCACTTCCTTGCCGGTCATCATTGTAACCTGAGTCATTCAGTTGCATGTTCCTGCTACTAGTCTGCTGATCAGCTAAGTGGACTCTTGTCCTTATTGTTTTGTATTTCTTGTCCAGTTTACAGTTTTGTCATTTCCTGTTACTGGAAGCTCTTGTGGACTGAAATTGCCACTCCTGTGTCATGAGTTGACACAGGAGTCTTAAAGTAATTTCAGGATGGGTTTTTGAAAGGGTTTTTCAGCTGACCGTGAAGTCCTCTTTTGTATCCTTCCTCTATCTAGTAAGTGGACCTCGCTTTGCTAAATCTACCTTCATACTGTGTATGTCTTTTCCTCTGAACTCACCGTTAATATATGTGGGGGCTACTATCATCTTTGGGGAATTTCTCTAGAGGTAAGCCAGGTCTGTTCCTTCCTCTTCCAGGCGTAGTTAGTTCTCCGGCTGGCGCGTGGCATTTAGGCAGCCGTAGGAATGCTCCCTGGCTACTGTTAGTTGTGTGGTAGATTTAGGTCACGGTTAGCTTGAGTTTCCATCACCCGAGAGCTAGTCTGTTATTTTTGTGTTTCTGATGTTCCCATGCCATTGGGAAATCATGACAGTATGACCGGCCACTGTTAAAGTAATTGGCAGAAGAAAGGAGAGTAAAAGAAGTCTGTAGATTTTTTTTTTTGATTTTTTTTTTTTCCTTTTCATGTTTGCCACTTAGTTGGCTCAGTTGTATTTCTGCTCTATTTACAGCCTTGCTTTTCTCACCTTCTAATCCTTGAATGGCTCTGATCTCTCCGGTTTAAGGATGGACCCTCAGAGTTTGGCTGCAGGTTTAAATAATCTTGCTACGAAGGTTCAGAATTTACAAGATTATGTTATACGTACTCCTATTTCTGAACCTAAGATTCCTACACCAGAGGTATTTTCCGGAGATAGATCTCGGTTTCTGAATTTCAAATGTAATTGTAAATTATTCCTTTCACTCAGACCTCACTCCTCTGGAGATCCTGTTCAGCAGGTTAAGATTGTGATTTCTTTGCTGCGAGGTGACCCTCAAAATTGGGCATTTTCATTGACACCAGGGGATCCTGCGTTGCTCAATGTGGATGCGTTTTTTCTGGCTTTAGGGTTGCTGTATGAGGAACCTAATTTGGAGATTCAAGCTGAAAAAGCTTTAATAGCCCTGTCTCAAGGGCAAGATGAAGCTGAGATATACTGCCAAAAATTTCGTAAATGGTCTGTGCTTACTCAGTGGAATGAGTGTGCCCTAGCGGCAAATTTCAGAGAGGGCCTTTCTGATGCCGTTAAGGATGTCATGGTGGGGTTTCCTACGCCCACAGGTCTGAATGAGTCCATGACAATGGCGTCATTGGCTTGAGGGTGCTAGACATCAGGTGGTGGTTTTGACTGATCACAAGAATCTGATTTATCTTGAGTCTGCCAGGCGCCTGAATCCTAGACAGGCGCGCTGGTCGTTGTTTTTCTCTCGGTTTAATTTTGTGGTCTCATATCTACCAGGTTCTAAGAATGTGAAGGCGGATGCCCTTTCTAGGAGTTTTGAGCCTGATTCCCCTGGTGATTCGGAACCTACAGGTATCCTTAAGGATGGGGTGATATTATCCGCTACTTCCCCAGATCTGCGACGTGCTTTGCAAGAGTTTCAGGCGGATAGACCTGATCGCTGTCCACCTGGTAGACTGTTTGTTCCTGATGATTGGACCAGTAGAGTCATCTCGGAGGTTCATTCTTCTACGCTGGCGGGTCATCCTGGAATTTTTGGTACCAGGGATTTGGTGGCTAGATCCTTCTGGTGGCCATCTCTGTCTCGAGATGTGCGTGTTTTTGTGCAGTCTTGTGATGTGTGTGCTCGGGCCAAGCCTTGTTGTTCTAGGGCTAGCGGGTTGTTGTTGCCCTTGCCTATTCCGAAGAGGCCTTGGACGCACATCTCGATGGACTTTATTTCTGATCTTCCTGTCTCTCAGAGGATGTCTGTTATCTGGGTGGTGTGTGACCGTTTTTCTAAGATGGTTCATTTGGTGCCATTGCCTAAGTTGCCTTCCTCGTCTGAGTTGGTTCCTTTGTTTTTTCAAAATGTGGTTCGCTTGCATGGTATTCCTGAAAATATCGTTTCTGATAGGGGTACCCAGTTCGTTTCTAGATTTTGGCGGGCATTCTGTGCCAGGTTGGGCATTGATTTGTCTTTTTCGTCTGCCTTCCATCCTCAGACTAATGGCCAGACGGAGCGAACTAATCAAACTTTGGAGACGTATTTGAGGTGTTTTGTGTCTGCGGATCAGGATGATTGGGTTGCCTTTTTGCCGTTGGCGGAGTTTGCTCTTAATAATCGGGCTAGTTCGGCCACTTTGGTTTCCCCTTTCTTTTGCAATTCGGGGTTTCATCCCCGTTTTTCTTCTGGTCAGGTGGAGTCTTCGGATTATCCTGGAGTAGATGCTGTGGTGGATCGGTTGTATCAGATTTGGGAACAAGTGGTGGACAATTTGAATTTGTCCCAGGAGAGGACTCAGCGGTTTGCTAACCGCCAGCGTCGGGTTGGTCCTCGCCTTCGTGTTGGGGACTTGGTGTGGTTGTCTTCCCGTTTTGTCCCAATGAGGGTTTCTTCTCCTAAATTTAAGCCTCAGTTCATCGGTCCCTATAGGATTTTGGAGATTATTAACCCTGTTTCCTTTCGTTTGGACCTTCCGGCATCTTTCGCTATCCATAATGTGTTCCATCGGTCGTTGTTGCGGAGATACGAGGTGCCGGTGGTTCCTTCTGCTGAGCCTCCTGCTCCTGTGCTGGTTGAGGGTGAATTGGAGTACGTTATAGAGAAGATCTTGGACTCCCGTATTTCCAGGCGGAGACTCCAGTATCTGGTTAAATGGAAGGGCTATGGTCAGGAAGATAATTCTTGGGTAACTGCCTCTGATGTTCATGCCTCGGATTTGGTTCGTGCCTTTCATAGGGCTCATCCAGGTCGCCCTGGCGGTTCTTGTGAGGGTTCGGTGCCCCCTCCTTAAGGGGGGGGTACTGTTGTGATCCGCTTTTTGGGCTCCCCTGGTGGTGGCTGGTGGTACTGGAGACTTGTGTGTGCTTTTCTGCCTCGGCTCACCTGCTTCCATCAGTTTTGGGAGTTCCCTATTTAGCCTTGCTCTCCAGTCACTTCCTTGCCGGTCATCATTGTAACCTGAGTCATTCAGTTGCATGTTCCTGCTACTAGTCTGCTGATCAGCTAAGTGGACTCTTGTCCTTATTGTTTTGTATTTCTTGTCCAGTTTACAGTTTTGTCATTTCCTGTTACTGGAAGCTCTTGTGGACTGAAATTGCCACTCCTGTGTCATGAGTTGACACAGGAGTCTTAAAGTAATTTCAGGATGGGTTTTTGAAAGGGTTTTTCAGCTGACCGTGAAGTCCTCTTTTGTATCCTTCCTCTATCTAGTAAGTGGACCTCGCCTTGCTAAATCTACCTTCATACTGTGTATGTCTTTTCCTCTGAACTCACCGTTAATATATGTGGGGGCTACTATCATCTTTGGGGAATTTCTCTAGAGGTAAGCCAGGTCTGTTCCTTCCTCTTCCAGGCGTAGTTAGTTCTCCGGCTGGCGCGTGGCATTTAGGCAGCCGTAGGAATGCTCCCTGGCTACTGTTAGTTGTGTGGTAGATTTAGGTCACGGTTAGCTTGAGTTTCCATCACCCGAGAGCTAGTCTGTTATTTTTGTGTTTCTGATGTTCCCATGCCATTGGGAAATCATGACACTTATGGAAGCAGTGATCAACCCTAGTAGCCAGGTGTACTAGTGCATCTAGGGATTTCTGCCCGCCAATTCATTCTTGATACGTCTGGACAGAACCTGCCAGAAGGTTGCTGCTATAGCTTAAATTAAAAAATAGAATATCCAGCTGCAGTAAAATTGTGAACTTTATTGCAGAAAAATAAAAAATATGACTTCAAATGGATTCCATGAATATAACCACATATGACCTACATCCTTTATCAGAGCTAATGTTAGTAAGAGCTCACCAATCTGAAATACATCCTGTTAACCCCTTTCCAACGTTGGGCATTATTATACGCCCACGTTGGACTCCCTCCCTTTCATGTGGGCTCCGGCACTGAGCCTACATCTTTCTCAGAACGTCAGCTGTTTTGATCAGCTGACATGTGCATCTAACAGCCCCAGGTGGAATCACGATCCACCCATGGCTGTTAACCCATTAAATGCTGCTGTCGATCTCTGGCAGCGGCATTTAACTGGTGCTTCTGGGATGCACGCCGATCGGTGACTGTGGGTCACCGATTGGTTGGCATGACAACCAGAGGACTCCAGCAAATCTCTATGGTTGTCATAGCTGGATTGTTATGAGCACTGCCTGGTGGTCGGCACTCATAGCAAGTGAGCATTCCTGCTACACACAGGCGATCTGATCATTGTCTGTATGTAGTAGAGCTAATGGGACAACTGCAGCTTCTAGTCTCCCAAGGAGACTATTGAAGCATGCAAAAAGTAAAAAAAAAAAAGTTGTAAAAAAATATATAAAAGTTCAAATCACCCCCATTTCGCCCTACTCAAAATAAAACAATAAAAAAATCAAACATACACATATTTTTTATCGCTGAGTTCTAAATCGCCCGATCTATCAATATAAAAAAAGAATTAACCTGATCGCTAAACGGCTTAACGAGAAAAAAAGTCAAACTGCCAGAATTACATTTAAATAAATAAGAACCTAGACATATTTGATGTCTATGAACTCGTAATGACCTGGAGAATCATAATTGCAGGTCAGTTTTAGCAGTTAGTGAACATGGTAAAAAAACAAACAAAAAACAACTGTGGAATGGCACTTTTTTTGCAATTTCACCGCTCTTTGAACTTTTTTCCTGTTTTCCCGTACACGATATGCTAAAACCAATGGTGTTGTTGAAAAATACAACTTGTCCCGCAAATAGCAAGCCCTCAGATGGCCATTTTGACAAAAAAAATAAAAAAGTTATGGCTCTGGGAAGAAGAAGAGCAAAAAAACGAAAAGCAAAAACAGAAAATGACCCGGGGTTAAGGGGTTAATCCCAAACAGGTGCATGACACCGACGTGACATAGGATCAGGTGATATGTAAATCTAACGTGAATGAGAAAAATCCAAACAATTAAAAATTGACACATCAACAACAATACAAACGGTTGAAGGAAAAAAACAAGAAAGAAATAAAATAAATAATGAAACATAGTCTCCCTGTGTATGTTTAAACCATCTGGAACCCATGTACCTAGATTGTAGATCCAGAAAGCTTCACGTGTATCAAGCCTTCCCGTCTGGTCTCCTTCCCTGCTTGAAATGTTGACTTTTTTTCATTGCCAGAGACTTGCAGCGAAGAGGCATTTCTGTAATGGTGATAAAATGTTTGGATGCATGTGATATGTTATGTATGTTACAAGTGATGCTGATTATATCAGTAAGAAGTTCAGAAATATGGAATTTCAGTTTTTAGGATGTACAACCTGCATACATTTTATGGCATATAGAACAGTTTATAATGTAAACTACATTATGTGAATTGCAGTTGATATACTGTTCAATGTCATAGCTATTGGTGTTATTATGATTAAAGAAGGTTTTGGTTACCATGACATGTGTGCATGTTCTGCAACGATTATTGCCACATTTCTAAAATCGCCTGAGTGTAAGCCAAGTTTTATTTTTAGGGACAATGTAGAAAACGGTCAAAGGAGCGCAAAGAACACAAGGACAAGGTAGTAGTTTCTTAAGCCCACAACGCGTTTCGATGGTAAACCGTCTTCATCAGGTGGCAATTTAGTTTTACTTTTAGTCTGAGATGGAAAAAAATCAGGGGTGAAATCCAATTGCTTATAGTGGTGGCTCTCTTGGACAACCTGATTGTAAAATCTTGGATAATGCCAAATCTTCGTGTAACAGAGGAAGGAATTTACGTATAATAGATTTGATATTGTTAAATTGAAGACTATATTGCAGTGACAAAATTGGTTTCATGGTTTTGTCAAATCTATTTTTGCTGTTAGTATTGTTATGTCCTCTAATTAAATTGGTGCGTATTCTGGTCTGGACTATATGTTCTGCTCTATCCAGCATCCAAGGGAATATCCCTTTTTGGATAGTCTATTTCTAGATTCCACTAGAATTTGGTTTGGCTTTTTGTTTTTGTTGTTGTCTTTGGTGCAACTACTATGGACATGTAGAATAGTATTGCCTGTATTTGGTTTAACCTGTGACAGTAGAAATTATTTCATTATGCATGTCCTTTAATTGCAAATCCAGGAACGAAATTTGTGATTTCTGGAATGTCGATGTAAATTTGAGGTTATAATTGTTGCTATTAATGTATTTGACAAAATCTGGTATGGCTTACACCCCCTCCAGGTGAAGAGGAGGTCATCAATGTATCTGCCATACCAGACCGAGTGAGAAGAAAAGGAGTTGTCAATGGAATAAAGATACTCCAATTCCCAAAATTACATCACCAAATTTGCTAACGAGGAAGAATATTTCACTTCCATGGAAACTCCTTTATATCGTAAAAAGAAACTATGATCAAATGTAAAAAAAATTGCAAGTCATAAGGAGATATGTGACATGGATAATACATTTCTACAAATCAGTAAAATAACTGCTGTGATTAAATAGATGAAATTATAGAGTTGTAATAGCTACAATGTGCAGTATTGATGTATATAACAGAATTACATCACATCTGAGCCAAATATTACCCTCAGACTACATTTTATCAGAAAACTAATCAAATATGTCACGTGAGTCTTTGAGGAAACCTGGAAACCTCTAGGCCAGGGGTTGAAGAAGTGAATTGTGCCATTAACTCAAATATTCAGTGATATACCCTATCTCTGAAATGATAGGGCTCATTGGGGAGGGTCTATTGCTTTATGGATCTTGAGGAGAACATGTATAGTTGGCGTAATGGGATGTTCCACCATGTTCCACCATAACATATTCTTCCTCTTTCTTGGCCTAATGAAAGTCCATTTTGTATAATGTTAACCATTTCTTTCAGAAAAAAATGTTGTCGGCTTATTTGGCAATGTTTTGTATGTGGAAATGTCCGACATCAAGTTCAAAATGTGTGCTTTGTAGACTTCTGAATCAATAATGACCACTATCCCTCCTTTGAGGGACAATTTAACTGGGATGTCATCCATATTTCTGAGTTTGCATATTGCAGAATGCTGTGATGGTGAAAAATGTAGTCTAGATTTGCTATTTCTGGTATGGTCATATAGAGACTTCCTGCAGTCCACTCTGGATTGGATAGCATTAAAAAGGGGGTGTTTGGATTTAAAGGGTAGTTTATGGACGGCCAATATATCAAAAGGACCGTTTAGATTTTGTAAAGAGTGTAGGTGAATAGATTGTTGTTCATGGTGTCAAATTTACAAAATTAATTGTTATTACGTATAGTAGGAGTAAGATCATCCTGAATCGGCTGAACTTGACTATAAAAATGTCTCAAATGGTCAAATTACTCAAGTATCTATCTATAACAAGTAATGTGGAAAATAGATTAAAGTCCCTAACGGGAACAAAATTGAGTCCATAAGACAAAGCATCCATTGGGTGGGTGTAGGGTACAGATGATAGGTTCAAAACGTTGGTATTATTGTTCAGATTTAGGTTAGTTTCTTGTGGCATGTTGTCATAACACTTGTGATTTCTATGCTCGCGGCCGCGACGTCCATGGCGATTTTTGTATAGGGGAAAGAAATATAATTTGGCTACATGTAGAGTGGCCGAGGAAGGGTTTGGTTGATCTTCCTTTTTCTACTGGGTAAAAGTTTAAACAATTTTATATCTTTAAATACACCTTAAGTTGCAGAAAAATATACAAGATTTTCCTTTTTGGTATTATTGATCTTGTTAGATATATGGGGAGATAATATTCTTTTCTTTTTAATCCAGTTTTACTGTTCCAGTTTTATGACTTTTCTGAATTTGGAGAGTAGAGTTTAGTAAAACAAGTAGACAGACCTAGTAGATATATAGTAGATATAGATTTGAGAGGTTGGGAAGCCCCTTGTGCTAAAATAAGCTCAGGGTGGGGAGATTCCTGGTTCAAATGTCTACATTGTGGGAAGATATTAATGTTGCGTGGTAAGTATTCATTTAATAAAAAAATACCATTCGACTTATCGATGCAAAATTGAATACTCATTTGCATTGGACATGATATTTTGGAAATGATGAAGGTTATGTATAATATATCGGACAAGGTCTGACTTTGTTTTTTTTGTTTTTTTACTATAGGTGGGCTTGAAGATCATCCTGAGTCCCAACACTACACCCCATGCCTCAATTTACCTTTGCATGTTTCTGTGGTCTTCATGGGTTCTGCAACATGAAGCCAAAGAAAGAGGAATCGCAATCTGAACAGGAGACTTCAGTATGAAGGACACGAGCTTCCTTCTCAGGGATTCATCAGTCTGCGCTTTGTGCCAATAAATATGTAGGAGGTCATCCAAGACCAGTACAGTGCAAAGGCCGAGATAGCAAGCAATGTATTGCTGGGAATCAATTTCTGGCATCCAGAAATGAAGGATGTAAATATGTGCTGTTCCCTTTGTGAGGGAATTGGGAATTTAAGAAATAACGCTGCAATAATGCAATGACAGTAACTTATAGCCAAAAAAGCTGACAATCTAAAATGAGGATCTAGATGAAAAACGAATGTCTATTAAGTACCTAAAACTACCTATGTCTAGTCTTGTCCTAAGATGTTCATGACAATATTCCTAGCCAGCACAGAGAAATATCCTAAATGTGGCAACCAGATAAGTTGTTTTGGCTATCTGGACATCAATCAGCACCAGGGTATCTCGTATATAATTCCCTCATTGGCTATTTCAGTCAGATGGTGACAGACGCATGTACATGTGTAGCACTTACAATCGTCATATTTGATGATGGTGGACCAGTGGTTATAAGCAAGTAAGCAGGGATGGGTACAATCAGAGCACAATGTCTTCACATTAAAGAGAATCTGTCACTAGGCTTTTGCCACCTAATCTGACAACATCATTATGTAGAGACATAGACCCTGATTCCAGTGATGTGTCACTTACTGGGATACTTGCTGTAGATTTTATGAAATCACTTTTACTAGCTGCAGATTATCACTTAAGGACTAGTAAACTGACTACCATGTAATCCTCCAAATATATAGACTCTGTACAATCCGACTACTGATTGTTAGCTTCCTGCCTATGCACAGTGAGCACAGAAAGCGGCCAATCAAGTGTGTGGGTGGGTCATACAAAGTTTAGCATTGGAAAACTGGTAGATCTGCACTAGATAAAACTAGCAAAACTGCAGCAGTGATAGTGGAATCAGGGTCTCTGTCCCTACATTATGCTGTTCTCAGAAGGAGTAGCAACAACCTGGTGACAAATTCCTATTAAGTGACCTTGGAGGTAAAGATGTAGCCTTTCTTAAAATGACAAAGATATCATGATGTAGAAAAGTGTAACTTGACACCTAACTATACAAATTCTCAGTGGCTTTTGTTTTGGCAAATGCTAAGGTGGTCCGGCACCTAAAATGTAGTTTCTAACTATACATCCTTACACACTAGCCATAATTCCCTACATTTCTCCATATCCAGCTACTCCCTAAGGCTATGTGCACACGTCAGGATTTCTTGCAGAAATTTTCCTGACAAAAACCAGACATTTCTGCCAGAAATCCGCATGCGGATTTTTTCCGCGTTTTTCATGCGTTTTTGACACGCTTCTTGTGCGTTTTTTGTGCGTTTTTTTTCAAATGCATAGAATTGCGGGAAAAACGTGGAAAATCCACAAAATTAATGAACATGCTTTTTTTTTACCACGATGCTTTTTTTTCACGGAAAAAAACGCACCATGTGCACAAAACATGCAGAATGCATTCTAAATGATAGGATGCATAATTTATGCATTTTTAATGAGTTTTTATAGCGTTTTTATAGCAAAAAAAACTGAACGTGTGCACATACCCTAAATGTGTTTTGCTTTTTTACTGTACTTCTTGTGACATTTTGTTTGAGAGGACACTCAAATATGACGTCACTATAGGCTTGAGCTACACTCCCCACGGCATCCATCACCCCTCCTGGAGCAGCAGGATGTCACAGGAGGCAGAGCTGCAGTTACTTACTTGTTTCTTGCATCGCTGCCCTCTCTGAAGATGACCTGGATCCTGGGTGATGGACACTCTGGGAGATGTGAGTGCAGCGCCGGCATTTTGCTTCTGTCTCCGCCTCCTGTAGCTTCTTTGACAGAAGACATCGTCAGGAGGCAGTGATGGAAGCAGTGAGTGACAGCAATGCCACCCCACAGCTTTTAGCACCGCCGTCAAACTAGTCATCACAAGGTGGTGGCCCTAGGGTCACTCACTGCTTCTGTTTCCACTCTCTCCCTTGTCTTTCAGAGTTAGAAGCTACGGCATTGGGGGAGATATAATCTGAGAGCCAGCGCTGCACTCACATTAGCAACAACGTCTTCACAGGGGGCAGCGACACAAGCAACTAGTTTATAACTGGAGTGCAGCCCCAAAGCGTCACAGAAGCACAGGGAAAAACACATTTAGGGATTAGCTAGATAAGGAAAAGTGTAGGGAATTGTGTAATAAAGGAAATGACAAAAGTGGTTAGGGTGTGAGGATAGACAGAAAGTACTGGACCACGAAACCTTTAACTTTCCCCATCATTATATCTTCCTTGTGTGTTAGTTTAAGAAAGGCTGTATCTGCCAATCTATAAATCCATCTTTAAAATACATCATAAAATAAAATTACAACACAATATACAGAATTATATAATGTTATGACATGTTCGTAGCACGTCCAACCTATAGTCACACTTTGCATTCTTAACTTCTATTACAAGCATGCACATGTTTATTCAATCATTCCTAGGAGATATATATATATGTTGTCAATAACAACCTGCATACTAATTACCAATTAGCATGTTCATTATTCCATTTACTGTCATCAATAGTGCAAATGTAGCTAGAAACTATTGCTGCTAGATATATTTTTACTACATATCAGCCTCATTATTATTTTTATATACAGTAGAAATATCTAGGTTGTATGAAAAGCAAATATCTGTTAGTTAAACTAAATACTATATATTGTATAGAAGATATAGCATATTAGTAGCAGAATATAGAATATTTTTACATATAAAATAATGTAAAATGTACACTTTTTATGTCCAGTATGGAGCTTCTGACTATATTATATATAGTACTATATTTTATTAACATCTACAAATACATGTCAGTTATATTATATCCCCCTTTAAAGAGTTTCTCCAGTCTTAAGGTACAAGTCTGCAGTCACTCCTTGCCACTCTATGTGATTGCAGACTTGTAAATCCTTACACTGCGCACTGTGGGGGGTTCTCCAGTTTCGGGAGCGGGCAGTCATGCGACCACGAGTATCCAATTTGCATACATCCGGCCACATTCCGACTAGACTGTATCCAGCCTTCCTCAATTCACTTGCATTGAACGAGGCCATGCCCATCTAGTCGGCATGTGACTGCATGTATGCAAACCCCGTACTTATGATAACACTCCCAGGCTTGGAGAATCTTCAAAGCGCTATGAGGATTTACAAGTCTGCAGTCATATAGAATGATTACAGACTTGTAGCTTAAAGGGGTTGTCCAGTCTAGAATGACAAGTCTGCAGTCACTCTGTGTGACTGCAGACTTGTGAATCTTCCCAGCGCACGCACTGTGTGCTGTGAGAATTCGTCAGTGTCTGCACCAGGAACGATGCAATATGCATACTCCCGGCCAGAATCCGACTAGTGATCACGGCCTCACTCAATACAAGTGTCTTGAGCAAGACCATACCGACTTGACGAGTATTGGTTGGAAGTATGCATATCGCATACATGACCGCCCTTCCTGTTGCAGACACTGACGAATTCTCACAGCGCAAAGTGCATACGTTGGGAAGATTCATAGAGTGACTGCAAACTTGTCATTCTAGACTGGACAACCCCTTTAAGGAGTATTAGGAATAATTGGTTTACTAGAGATTCTGTGTAATGTTTGGGCAGGCCCTTGAAAAAGTAACTCCAGTCCAAACTGACCATTCACATTAACAGAGTCAACACTAATTAACAGTAATAATGAACAGTGAAAATTTAAGTTGCGTTTTTTTGTTATTTTTTTTAATTTTCTTTTTTTCAAAAATGCAATTTCATCACTCATCATGTTACCTCTACTTTCAAATAATGCTTGTTGTTTTTTTTTTCTTTTTCTTATTATTTGCTTTGCATGATCTGCTGAGATCAACTCTTCAAGCGCACTTCTACAACAAAATTAGTTCTTCGCTGTTAAGGTACCTTCACACGAAACGACATCGCTAGCGATCCGTGACGTTGCAGCGTCCTCGCTAGCGATATCGTTTCGTTTGACACGCAGCAGCGATCAGGATCCTGCTGTGATGTCGCTGGTCGCTGAATAAAGTCCAGAACTTTATTTGGTCGTCCGATCACTGTGTATCGTTGTGTTTGAAAGCAAAAGCAACGATACCCAGCGATGTTTTACACTGGTAACCAGGGTAAACATCGGGTTACTAAGCGCAGGGCCGCGCTTAGTAACCCGATGTTTACCCTGGTTACCAGCGTAAAAGTAAAAAAAACAAACAGCACATACTTACATGCGTCCCCCAGCGTCTGCTTCCTGACACTTACTGAGCGCCGGCCCTAAAGTGAAAGTGAAAGCACCGCTGTGCTGTTAGGGCCGGAGCTCAGTCAGTGTCAGGAAGCAGACGCTGGGGGACGCATGTAAGTATGTGCTTTGTTTTTTTTACTTTTACGCTGGTAACCAGGGTAAACATCGGGTTACTAAGCGCGGCCCTGCGCTTAGTAACCCGATGTTTACCCTGGTTACCTGGGGCCTTCGGCATCGTTGGTCGCTGGAGAGCGGTCTGTGTGACAGCTCTCCAGCGATCAAACAGCGACGCTGCAGCGATCGGCATCGTTGTCGCTATCGCTGCAGCGTCGCTTCGTGTGAAGGTACCTTTAGAGAACGTTTGGCATACTGAGAAGCACTGTCAGCGACACCTGGCATCTGACACCTCCAGTAATTAGTAGACATATATGGGCCCAGGGCATCTCCTGAGCACAGGAATGAATAGTGTCTATCAAGGAAGTGTCAGCCGGTGGGATTTGTCTATTGAAGTGATAAGAGTACTGTGTCCATTTGTTTTTAGGGTGTCAGGTTAGAAAATAAGTTGATCTAAAATCAGCATTTTTATATAATCTGCTTCAAACGCTTGATTCTGAGTATACCGTGATATGTGTACAGATGTGTGGCTTCTATAGTCAATCATATGTAAATGAAAAATGAAAATTCACCCTTCCCCGTCCATAATCCTGCCCACACCTCCGGTATCGGTGATTCAGTCAGTCTGTCGTAGCACTTGCCCAAGAATCACATCGCAATCCTCGGACTGGCCATCTGCTCTCCTTACCCGAGTGTGACAGCATAAATTTCTGTCATGCTCAGGTCAGGAGAGCAGACGGCCAGTCCGAGGATTGCAATGCGATCTTTGGGCGAGTAATATGGCAGAATGACTGCACCAAATCACTGACACTGGCCCAGAGATGTGGGCGGGATTATGGGCTGGGTTGGGGGGTGAATATTCACTTTTGATTTACCAACACTTGACTAGCCGGTGCGAGACTAAAAAATGTCTGGGACTTACAGCGACACAACGGGGCAACGTACAGCAATAAAAGTTACATATCCTGAAAGGGCTGCCCAAACCCTATTTCAGGATACTATTAGTGTGGTAGGCAAAAATCACCTGACACATTCCCTTTAAGCACTCTAAGCGATCACAGAGACCTGCAGTATGGGACTTCTAAGCATCAATCTAGTTCCATGGAAAATGTAGAAACTTGCAGTTTAGCATTATAAATACAGAGATAGGCTAATTACCTTTTTTTAATTTTAGTTCAGATTTTAGTAATCTGCATGATAGTAAGTAAATCAGTTTCTATTATATGTATCACTATCTGCACAGAGTTACGTGCTTATATTTTCATCCCTATTATATAAAGAGATACCGATATAATAATTAGAGAGGATCTTTATTTCATGCTGTGCACACTTCCAATTTACATGCATGGTAAAGTAGAATCATTTCTACCTATAGAGGTATTCATGGTACTGATCTATTATTCATTGGAGTTTTTACATAATTTATACATCAACGTACAATACGGCTGCGTTGCATTAGTAAGAATGGTATTCTTGGCTTGCATTTACCTATACAGGCACAATCGCATTAAGCATGCTAATATTTGTGGAGAGCTCCATCATCTTCATTATATAACATATACGGAGTCAGCGTTCTGCGTTGAGTACACATCTTCTCGGATGCACATACTGCGATTGTATATGAAGATGATTGCATGCTAATAACCAGGCAGTTCTCTTGGGTAGAATGATTTATAGCAGTCACGTTTGTTTCTTCTGGCCTCAATGTGACATTTGGGATTAGTAGATTTAGATTAATACTATCCAGATATAGTAAAAGCAATTAGGGGTCACTTTACATACTTATATTCAGTGTCGCACTATGGTGCCAGAGGCCCACCGGTAACCAACTCCAGGGCCATGCTTTTCAGCTACATGGAAATGTGACATTATCCTCAATAATAAATTTATGCAACAATGAGCTGGGTAGTGTTAGGTGAATAAGATGCCGCCTCTGCTCATATAAGAGGGTGGTGACACACTCCTGCACAGGGGCCCACCGGAGGATTCCCCTGTTGTCCTGTGGGCCAGTCCATGCCTGCTTATACTCTTTGGGAATATTCTACACCCTTTTACGCCACAATGGAGAAAATCCAATTTGAAGCATCCTACTCCCTCTCACAATTTTTGCCTTGGAAATAAATTCTCACTACAAACGAAGTTCATTGTACTGAAAGGGAAAACACCTTTGTTTCTCGCAGCATGGCTGATGAAAGCAAGGTGGTATCATTTGCCCGGGTAAACTAGATTCCTGAGCAGATAGGTATTAAAGATATCCAGTGTCGTGTAAAACACTGAGCTCAACGATTCTCATGGAGACAAAAAGCCAAGCATATTTGTGTCAATGAGATGTGACTTTTGAGGTCAAATAGGCAATCTCAGGGAAATGACATGAGAAATAAAGAGGCACGTCTGGCAAAATGTTGAGCTAAAATCTTACCGAGGTCTTGTCTCGATCCTGTTTCAATGAATCTCTCATGCACTTTCACCTAAACTAATTAGTTTTACCGATCTCAATCAAGTCAGTTTCAATTATGCATTATAAATGCCAAAAGGTTACATACATTATTTTTCTATGGCGTTGTCAGAACGCTGGGGGATAACCTGAAGCTCCTGAACCCCAATGTGAACTACAACCTTTGCTCCTTCTATAGCTGTGACCTGTACATATGTCATTCAACATTTATTTTTTAATACGTAGTAAAGACATATTGCACAAGAAAACATAAAAATCTACATTTCTGCCCAGTTTTGTAATTTGTAATTGGAAAGAACCTCTCTAGACCCTCTCAAAAGGAATTCGATGAATCATTAGCATTACTGAGAAAAATTGGGAGTTTAAGCTACCCTGGGTGTTGGTCTGATCCCTTATCCACAGTAAGAGCTTCTGCACCGATCTGCTGTGGTAAAGCTAGACATTTAAATATATAGATATATTTGCTGGTACTCTGCTAATACTAGCCTTCATGGGAACACAGAATTGGACTTTCTACATCCTTCTAAGGGACAATAACCATTAGATGTGTCTAAAAGGTAACTTGTAAAGTTGAGGCTATTAGCAGTGGCCAGTCTCCTAAGCACTAAAGGCATTACTTAAAAGTCTTTTCTAATAGAGCTTGTAGCACTGCTCTGAAACTAGGTAGATCACTGGATCTGGCCTTTTTTGCCTCTGTTCAGTTCAGTTGTGCAGAAATGCTGCTAATTTGTACTGTCAGTCAATCAGGAGCATACCACCCCTTAGCAGTCAGGAAACCAAGAGGCTGGGAAGCAGTATGCTTCTGGAAAACAAGAGTTAAGAAAACAATTTTACCCCCATTTTACCTTCACTGTCGCGTCCCTGCCTTTGATGCGGGTTCACAAGCTGAGCCCACATCTTTTCAGGCACATGATGACTGATTTAATCGGCCATCTGTAGCGGGCTGGGTGGTGGAACCACTGTGCCATGGCCCAAGGAAAGCCTGGAGGAGCGTAACTAGGAGCCTTACCAAGTTCAACCTTGAATACACAGCGTCTGATGGTACCATGATCCAAGGAGTGATGAAGGAGGTGGGATCAGGTGCTACACCAGGATTGACCTTGGGTAGATGGCAGCTGACCCCCAAGGGACTGGAGGCAGGGATGGCAGACTGGGCAAGTCCAGACAGGCATGGCTGGTCCACTTACTGGCATGACTGATACAGGATAGTGCTGGCGGACACAACAGATTTCATGGTAGGCATGGGCAGGTGGGCACGGCTGATAGGCAGGCGGGCACAGCTAATAAACATGCAGGCAGGGCTAATAGACAGGCAGGCTGGCATGGCTGATAGGCTGGCACAGCTGATAGGCAGGCTGGTGGGCACGACTGTAGTACAGAACTGGTATTCAGGATACGAGTACTGGGACCTGAGAACTAGCAAACGTGTTAGAACATACAAACAACGTTGATCACTCACCTCCATGCTGAAGGAGGTGTCTCAAACAGTAAGTGTCCCCAGCTATTGGCTGGGGACACTTTAGAGAAACGAACGCTTAACCTCTGAACCTTTGAGAGAGGGAAAGCATGCGCGCACGCGCCCTAAACACAGTGAATCTGCAAGCAGGTGTATTTTTGCATCTTTGCATATATGAATATGATTATGTTTATATATATGCATCTCTTTATACGTATATAGATACTCTATTTATATATGTATGCTTGTTGGTATGTACATTTATATCATCGTTACTATGTCTGTCATATATCATGCATTTTTATTTAATTAACATTGCCGTAATCTAAAAATGTGAACGCGATAACCAGTTGAATTAATATCTGCGCCATCATTACATTGTCTTGATCTCTAATCCGTTCCTTGTTCAATATTGTGCTTGAGCTTCTTCTTGTTTGGTTTCATGTGATAATCTGCTCTTTTATTCATATGCGAGTCACACTTATCATCTGGTTCAGGATCAGCATTAATATTTTCTGCACACTTCTGCTTAATACACATTTGCATCATGTTTTTTTAAATACATTTCTAGCCAAATCCCTCCAATTACCATGATATATCTAGACATGAAATGTACTTTTCAGGTTTTTCTGCATGCACTTTATGGATCTGTGATATCACTAGTTGGTGCTATTTTCTGCTCTCCTATCTTACTTAAAGGCAATAAACCCAAAGCACTTTGTAAGAAAATAATGTAGTTACTGCCTAAAATTCCATTAATACGTTTGTAAAAAATAAAATAATAAGCCAGTTGATGCGAGTACTGCCAAATACACTAATTTTTCACTTAGAAAATGGCTACAATATAATAATATCTCTGTGAAACGTGTATTATTTTGACTTGCAGGAATGATCTTCATTTTAATATTCAGCTAAATCATTTGAGACTTAAGTGTTCGTCAGAGCCCTAAAAATATGTATTGAGTCAACGTCGAATTCTGCATCGTCGTAGCCTGGCAGATGTGAGGAGCCGCCTGCAGTATGGTTCAGCATTACTAAGTGGTCTGTGAATCACTTCTCCCTCATCTTTATATTTTGATCGCTGGTGTAATATATATTGATATAGTGCCTTTTGATTCCTAAGAGATTTAGACATTTAACTTTTCCATGTAGCAGCAGTCGGAACATCGTTTCCTATGTTCTTAAGATACAGACAAGAATCGGTCATTGAGTTTTAAGTAAAATGCTTTGTTCTCCAGGTCTCATTCACGAACACGAGACATATAATAATTTATCGTCAGAGCATAAATATTATCTTGCAATGAATAATTTTACAATTAATGTGCAATGTACCGTACTTAAAGTAAACAGGTCAACAGATTTTTCTACCCCAAACAAATAGCAGCTAAGCAAAGTCGCTGTAAAGGAAATGAAATTGATACCCTTTGTTGTAGAAAAGCAATTTCTTGTTATTATTTAGAAACATTTTTTCCAATTTTTTTATGCAAATGGACCACAGTTGCAGAGGGGATGGCGCTGCACTTACAGTTCTCCTGCCTCGCGCTTTCTTTCTCCTCTGGTTATTGAGTTACCTGAGATCTCGGGCAGGTGCCCTCAATCCATGGGGTGGCATATGTACAGATTGATAGTCTAGCGCTCGCAACGTCACGTGGAGCTTACTGTGTAGGCAAGGGTGACCATCAATGACCCACGGGTGGAGGCAGAGGGCGAGGGGCAGGAGAGTTATTACTGCAGTGCCAGCTTCACTTCACTTGCGGCTCATTAGCATATACAAAGTGCAAGTGATTTCAAAAATTCTGAAAAAAAGCTTTTTTACAACAAACATGACTTTAACCTCCCTTACATCGACTTTGCTTGGATTTCATTAGTGTGGGGTGGAATATCCTGCTGACAGGTTCCCTTTAGGTACAACTTTGCCTACTATGTATTGTATTCAATAAACTCTTTTTTTCCCCTTAAATAATAAGTGACCTTTCACTGACTATGAGCACTAAGTTAAATGAAAATTAGATATATTCGAGGTTATCTGGCACTGTGCTTGCTAACTTGCTGTCTCGAAAATCAATGTTTTTGAACCTAATAATAATGATTTTAAAGGGAATCTGTCACCACTCCTGACATGTCTGTGTTAGTAAGTACCTGTATTCTGGAGCAGCTATTCATAAACACGACATTATACCATTCCTCTGTTACTTCTCCTAGAATGTATGAATACATTGACAGTTGGGTGTTACTGGTTAAATTGGGGGTGCACCTCTTTATTCCACCTATATCAAGTCAGACTGTGAAGAGACACACCCCTTTGGCAATAGAAATGGTAACACCCCTTGTTAATTTATTAATAAGTATTCAGGAGGCATGACAAAGTAATGACACAACCATAATGCTGCAGTGCTAGTGTATAAAAGGGAACACAAGCACTTACTGTCAGGAGCGGTGACAGGACTTCTTTAAAATGTTTCTTTGAATGTATACTGTACTCACAAAATGTGTATGGCATTGCAAAATAGGTAATGTATACACATGATGTAATAAAGATTTGTATCATTATATTACCTTTATTATATGTAAATAAATTAGTAACAAAATGACCACACCTGAAGTCAGAACATTTCTTTGCTTAATTTATGCCACTTTTTTAAGTGAAGATTTCACACATTACATGTTTTAAAATCTATGACCACCCTCCGTATTGAGCTCACCAAAAGACTAATACCATTAAAAATTAACTTTTATTAGGATAATTACCGTAATAAACAACCATCAAAAATTATATGTGTGATGCCTAACCAGGCAGCTAAAATTGCTGACCAAAAGCCGTCTGATACCAATAAGAGGGGATGTCCTGGGTGTACCTAGTTCACCCTATTATCCCCTGATCAAACCCTGCCTATCAGCGGAGGTTGGCACCCTGACTCGAACGCAAAACCCTGATGACCCTAGGAGTCCAAAAAACAGAAATGCTAACAGTATGAGGAAGGTACCAACAGGTCCCAATATCCCCACAGCCCAAATAAAAAGGAGAGACAATCAGTTACTATAAATATAGATCAGGGAGGAGAGGGGGAGGTGTTAAAGATGTATTTAATTAGAACTCTCCCTCTGAAATCCTTATTAGAGAAGTCCCTTCCTAGCTGCAGAGGTTGGCACCCTAGAAAAAGATGCAAATGGCGCTTCCACTCAATGAAGACCGTCCCTCACTGACCCCTCAAACTTTCCCAACACAATGTGCCTAAACAAAACAGTGCCAAAAAAAACATGGGGAGGTGGGGAAGGGGTGTATTGAGTGGTAATGCTAGGGAGTACATTGTTGGAACTACTCAAAAACCTCAAAAGCAAAACAGGGAATTCGGAGTAAGATTGTGAATAAACTCCAGAATTTCAACATCTTATAGGTACAAGGTGCGAAAGTGATAGGGTTGTGTATATATGTATAAGGAAATGGCTGCCCTGAGATGTTTTACACCTGTGTGCTAAGTAAATATACATAAGAAGATAGCTGTCTTAAGAGGCTCCATGCTGTTGAACATTCAATTGACCAAAAAAGCAAAGAAAGGTACAGCAACCCTGATTTTTCAAAAGACAATGGTATACCAGTATGTACAGTTGTGCTCAAAAGTTTACATACCCCAGCAAAATTTTTGCTTTCTTGGCCTTTTTTCAGAGAATATGAATGATAACACAAAAACATTTTCTCCACTCCCGGTTGGGTGAAGCCATTTATTGTCAATCTACTGTGTTTTCTCTTTTTTAAACTAATCAGCTATTACATTATTCCCAGACCTATATAACCAGCCTCAGTTAGTCAACTTGGAGGTCCAGGGTGCAAATTGATTGAACTAAATTCATAGACCCATGCCATAAGAGCCTCAACATCAGTTCACACTTTTCAGCAGCATCTTTAAGGTACAGTTATAATACACATTACCATGTCATTAACCGCATGAAGTAAAGCATGAAAAACTCCTTTACATATAAGCAGTGTTCTAACTGGAAGCTCATGGGCCCTCAGACCAATCATAAGCAGGCAACGACAGGAAAGGAAAGAAAAATACTCCTCCCACCATAGGGGTGTGAGATGTAATGACACAGCTCTGGTTTCCTGGGCTAACCTACATGAGTCAGTGTAGGGGGATGGGCAGCAGAGTTTAGCTGTGTCATATTAAAAACCCTTCTAGCTCTTCTAACACTGCTCTGCTGTACTACCCCTCTCCCACATTGCCTTTCCAGAGATGTGTCAGTATCAACACTTATCTCTGTTGTGCTCAACTTCTAATCACACTGAAGTGAGAGTTGAGCAGGGTGTCATTACATCTCACACAGAAGTAATCCAGAACAGAGATGTAATGGCAGCCCTGATCTCAATGTAGAGCAAGTAAAAGTAGAGCACTGCAGACATAAGTGTGAATACTGACACACTCAGGAGAACTGATAGAAGGGTTTGTAATGTGACAAAGGTAAACTCAGCCGCACCGCCCCTGCCCCTACACTGACTCATGCAGGAGGATATCCCAGGAAATCAGAGCTGGGTAAAGGAGGAGTGTTCTTTCCTTTGAGTGTTGCTGCCTTATGATTGGTCTTCATCCTACAGGGAGAAACTGTAAAACCTCGGTTAACATCCACTTTGACTTAACTGTTTTTTTTAGCTCATCAGAGGCCAAATACTTTCATTACTATCTCACCAATGGAGAGGCGAAATAACAAAAAAACGCTGTATTCCACTATGCAGCCACTATCCTGTGTGCAGTTCAACAAGAAAAACATTGGTGAAAGGTCCTCTTTCAGTGTTATGGATTTATTGAAAAACATGAAACATCAAAGGGACTACAACATTCCAATTGTCTGTGCAATTTTCCATAGTTATTATATGAGGAGTAAAAACTATTCCTCTAAAGGTAATGTCAATGCCAGAAATAGTTTGCTGTGTCTATAGTGACCAAAATGAATACTAGAGAGAAGTTTTCATTCTTATCTTAAAATATCAATGAATAGTGAAGGACCTAAAGTAGTAAGTCACCATCTGCTTTACACTAAGTCCCAGATGCGAAGATATTGAGTATTACATAGACGGTTATGCTTCGACAATTAGTTGATGAATGAAAATGGCTACATGGGTTTGATCCTAATTGCATGCCGTAGGCTGAAATTCTAAATTATCATCTGCAAAAAGACTTTTATAGAATTTTGACCAATGTTAAGCCTTGTAGTGTTTGTAATAGAAATAGGCCTCCAAGGGTTTTCTGATGAAGACAATTCAAGCTAAAAAGAACACAAATGATTTGGTATGTGAGAGATGCATGATAATAGTGAATAATCATAAGTACAGGAATTGGTAGGTAATAATGATGTAAAATCCCGGTTATGTATGTTCAGTTCAGACAACTGTAGTGACTAGGGAGAATATGATTATGGAAATCGGATTTCAACAAATAAGAGTGAAATCAGTGGTCCAGTGAACATTGTAGCTCTGCTTTCAAAAAATAGTAATTGAAAGAAGACTTGTGTTATGGTTTACCTGGTAAGGTGGATTTACAAAGCTGTAGGTCAGGGTGAGCAGCACGGACTGGTAGTGGAACAGTACACAGAACAGCAAAGATCATAGAGTTGGATATGCAGGTTCACAGGTGGATCAGTCGAACTAAAAATACTAGATGTAGTGGAGCCACATCTGCAGCCACAACAAAGGAACAGCAGAGTTGCATAGTTAATCAGGCATCTTGACCGTGGGGTGCGGAACAGCAGAGTTAAAAGGAACCTGTCACCAGCAAAAAAGCTATTAACCTGCAGGTTAATAGCATTACTTATCTGCCCGGGACCCCCACTTAGCCGAATGTTGCCGGGAGAAAATTAACATTATTCTCCCTGGCATCATTCGGTTTCAGTCACGGTGGAGGTGCCGACATTCTGAGCATACAGAGCAGCGGCTGTAACTGTGCCTCCAGTCCTGATTGACACTTGCTCTGTATTGGGCTGGCTGTCAGTTAGGGCTGGGGTGTGGTTACAGCGGGCACTCTCTATGCTCAGAACGGTGACTGAACCAGCAGATTAAGCCCATATCTGCAGGTTAGTAGTGTTTTTGCTGGTGACAGGTTACCTTTAAGTAAGCAATCAAACACCTTGTTGCATACGTGGAGGTAGCACACAGGAACAGTAGAGTTCTGTTGCAGGAGTGGAGATAGTAAACGAACGGAGTTATGTATTCAAACAGGCACCTTGTTGCAGGAGAGTTCAGATTATAGATAGCATATTGGAATGGCAAAGCAAAGTTGTGGGTGCAGATGACACCTGGGAATAGCAAAGATTAGTAGGCTGGTAGGTACTTTGCTACAGCATGAGGAGGAGCAGTGCTTAATTGGCAGTAGCAACTCAATACTGGATGGCACTCAGGAACTGCTGAGTAGAAAGTAAGGCTCCTTGCTGTAGTAGAGCCAAGTGGGAAGTATGGTTTGAGTCCTAGAAAGCATGTGCTTGTATCATGTACTACCTGAATACTCAGACAGAGCTCAGACACCTGAGTCAGCCTTTTAAGGACTTGGATGATGACATCATAAGTGCATGCTGCATTACCAGAATAACCCAGCACACACTAGCAAAGAGAAGGGGATGGCCCTAGGGGGAGGAATAAGCAAAGCTTGGGGTGGAAGCAAGTACAGGTGAGGAACAAACTAAAGAGGATTTATGTTCCCAAATCATCATTTGCAGGATTTTTTTTTTTTCGTCTTGTGGTATTTGTTTACGGTGTTTGCACCAAATTCTTCAAAATGCCATAGACAATTTATGAATTTTGTGCAGTCAAAAACCATCTATATGTCTTTAACCTTTTATGAGACTTTTTAGCACAAAAAGTAAAAAAAATGCAAAAATTATGTAAAAAAAATCTGGCACAAAACTAGACCAAAAAAAAATGGGAGCAAAACAATACGGTATATACAATTACATGAAATAAAAATAAATAACAAAAGAGAATTACTAAACCTAATCTCACGGAAATGGCTCATAGCTTAGCGGATGGAAACTCCTTAGGAAAACAGAACCCATAGCAGGCTGTACCTTTCAGGACTGACAAATGACCCAAATCCAAATGCTGCTTTTTATTAGATCAAGGTTACTCCCACAAGCCTTCCCTTGGTGACCTCCTGTGGGGACTGATTGTGGGATCTGCTAGGTCTGTTAGAATTTTATGAGATCCCCAACTTACAGGATATCTTCATCCCTGGAGGTACCACGTGGTATATATTGTCATGTTTCTTATCGCAATTTAATATTTATTGCACAGATGAAACGACCTGAATAGCATCATCCATCAGATCGCTATTAGGTTGAAGGGGTTCTGCCGGCCTTGTGGTGATGTGAGTGAATAAGTTCTGTTCGTCCCTTCACTATAATGACAAAAAAATATCTCCCATAAATATCAGATCGATGCAACCCCCAATATTCATATCTGGACACCGGAGACAGAGTGTCTAACTGCAACTTTCCAGTTTTTCTTTGAAGAGAACGAGAGAGTTACCTCTGAAGGTGTTAGATTTTTTACTTCTCTGCCTCTTCAATATACGAATCTCAGAGTTTGTGTCTTTTTCCCAGAGCATGTATCTGCTGCAATCATCTGGTCACTGCAGGAGGCCCCTACTTAAGTGGAGGTTGAAGTGTAAACTCTCTCTTACGTCCCTTGTTTTAATTAGTTTTTTTTCTCTTCCTCAGTTATATTTTGTCTTATGTGTTCAATGTGAGGAGATATGTTTCTTCTCTGGAGATTTTCTCTACGACAAGCAAGAGATTATCACTGCCTGACTAGATCTGACCTACCAGGCAGTGACTATAGTCTTTGTAACCCCGCCCACTCCACGGATTAGCAGCTTGCTGACAATGTACATAGTTCACAGGAAGCTGATTATCAGGGGTATGGACTGGGTTATACACAGCTCAGCATTCTGACTACTGCCACATCTTCAACAGAGAAAACAGAGATTCTATCAAAACTGCACCAAACAGTCCAGTAAGTGACACATCCAAACACACAGCAACAATCTTCAGAAAGATTGCCTTTAACCCTTTCAACCTGAAGCCTGTTTTCACCTTCCTGACCATGCCAATTTTTTTTAATTCTGACCAGTGTCATTTTATAAGGTAAAAACTCTGGAATGCTTGAACAGGTTATATCGATTCTGAGATAATTTTTTCGTAACATATTGTACTTCATGATTGTGGTAACATTTCTCCGATATGACTTGCATTATTTTGTGAAAATATCAGAAATTTGGGAAAATTTAGCAATTTTCAAAATTTAAATTTTTGTGCCCATAATTCACCTATATCACACAAAATAGTTAATAAATAACATTTCCCACATGTCTACTTTACATCAGTACAATTTTTGAAACATTATCTTTTTTTGCTAGGAAGTTAGAAGGGTTAAAAGTTGATCAGCGATTTCTCATTTTTCCAACAAACTTCACAAAACCATTTTTTTAGGGACCACATCACATTCAAAGTGACTTTGATAGACCTATTTGTCCGAAAATACCCAAAATTGATCCCATTCCAAAATCTGCACCCCTCAAGGTGCTCAAAACCACATTCAAGAAGTTTATTAACCCTTCAGGTGCTTCACAGGAATTAATGTAATGTGGAAGGAAAAAATTAACATTTAACTTTTTTTTAACAAAACTTTTACTTTAGAATCAATTTATTTTTACAAGGGTAACTGTAGAAAATGAAGCCTAAAATTTGTTGTGAAATTTTTCCAAAACACGCAAATGCCCCATATGTGGGGGAAACTACTGTTTGGGTGTAAGGCAGGGCTTGGAAGGGAAGGAGCACCATTTGACTTTTTGTGAGCAAAATTAGATAAAATCATTAGCGGACGCCATGTCGCATTTGGAGAGCCCTTGATGTGCCAAAAGAGTAGAAACTAGACCCCTCAAGGAACGTATCTAGATATGTGGTGAGCTCTTTGAGCCCCCAGTTGCTTCACAGAAGTTTATAACGTTGAACCGTGAAAAAAAAATCAAATTTTTTGCCACAAAAATGTTCTTTTAGGTCCAATTTTTTTTCATAAGGATAACAGGAGAAAATGCACCATACAATTTGTTGTGTAATTTTTTCTGAGTACACCAATACACATTATATGAAGGAAAACTACTGTTTACTGTTTAAGTGCATGGCAGAGCTTGGAAGGGAAGGAGCGTCATTTGACTTTTTGAATGCAAAATCTCATGGAGTCATTACCGGACATTGGTGAGCCAGTAATGTGCCTAAAGAGTGGAAACCCCCACAAGTGACCCCATTTTGGAAACTAGACCCCACAAGTAACTTATCTAGATGTGTGTTGAGCACATTAAACCTCCTGGTGCTTCGCAGAAGATTATAACGTTGAGCCGTGAAAATTAAAAAAAGACAAATTTTTCCCACAAAAATGTTTTTTCAGCCCCAATTTTTTTATTTTCACAGGATAACAGGAAAAAATACACCATACAATTTGGTGTGCAATTTTTCCTGAGTATGCACATACCCCAAATGTGGGGGAATACTACTGTTTGGGGGCGCCGCAGGGCTCAGAAACAATGGAGTGCCATTTGCAGCATAGAGTTTGATGGAATGTACTATTATTATTATTACTATTATTATACATTTTTATAGCGCCATTTATTCCATGGCGCTTTACATGTGTACGGGGCAAATATAGACAAGTACAATAAACATGAGTAAAACTAGGCACACACAAGTACAGGAGGAGAGAGGACCCTGCCCGCGAGGGCTCACAGTCTACAGGGGATGGGTGAGGATACACTAGGGGAGGGTAGAGCTGGTCATGCGGCGGTTCAGTAGACTGGGAATCACTGCAGGTTGTAGGCTTGTCAGAAGAGGTGGGTCTTCAGGTTCCTTTTGAAGGTTTCCGTGGTAGGCGAGAGCCTGATGTGTTGTGGTAGAAAGTTTCAGAGTATAGGGGGAGCACAGGAGAAGTCTTGGAGGCAGTTGTGGGAGGAAGAGATGAGAGAGGAGTAAAGAAGGAGATCATGAGACGATCGAAGGTTGCGTGTAGGTAGGTACTGGGCATGTCACAGATGTATGGAGGGGTCAGGTTGTGAATGGCATTGTATGTCATTGTTAGTGTTTTGAACTGTAGCCTCTGGGCAATAGGAAGCTAGTGAAGGGAGTCATGTCACATTTGGAGAACCCCTGATGTACTTAAACACTGGAAACCCCTACAAGTGACCTCATTTTGAAAACTAGACCCAAGGAATTTATCTAGATGTGTGGTGAACACCTTGAACCCACAGGTGCTTCACAAAATTTTTCAACTCTGTGAAAATGAAAAAAAAAATTTTTTCCCACAAACATGTTGTTTTAGCCCCATTTTTTTATTTTAACAAGGATAGCAGGAGAAAATATACTCCAAAATTTGTTTTTCAATTTCTCCTGAGTACACCGATTCCCCATATGTGGTCGAAAACTACTTTTGAGGCACAGTGCAAAGCTCAGAAGGGACATAGCATCATATTGCAGTGGCTTGAGGATGCCATGCCACATTGGTAGAGCCCGTGAGATGCCAGAACAGCAGAACAGTGAATTCATCTAGGGGTGCACCACATGTGTGTCACCGAATTTTATACCATTGGGCAGTGAAGAAAAAATAAGAACATTTTTACCACCAAAATTGTTTTGTCCACAGATTTTACATTTTCACATTGTGAAATGAGTAAAGAAGGCTCCAAAATTTGTCCCACAATTTCTGCTGAATGTAGAAATACCCCATAGTTGGTTGTACAGTACTGCTTAGACACACGGCAAGACTCTGGGTGGATGGAGCGCTATTTGCCTCCCGGAGCACAGATTTTCCTAACATAATCTGCAGACTCCATATAGAGACTCATCTGATTCAACATGAGAAATACTTGGTTCTTTGGCTATATAACCCTCTTATTCGAAATTGGGTTAAGGATCCTCTGAAGGAAGCGCCTTGAAATATCCTTTTTCACATTCATCCATGTGGAGGAATTTCTTTCTGGGAGAGGAAAATCATCTCCATATTATTATATACGGGCCGTGGAAGGATCACCCTTGTTTGCAAACTTTTCCTAGTTTTGTGCCTCCTTCCACAACCACAGCAGGTGAACAAGATTCAAGTTGTACTTTTCTCACCAAGCAAGATTTGCTCATTTACTACACTTAGGGCTGTCCCACACGTCCAGATAATTCCGGTACCGGAAAAAATCGGTACCGGAGTTATCCGTGTTCGTGTGCCCGTGAGCTCACGTAGGCCATACGTGCGGCACACGTGTGCCGCCCGTGTGCCGAGTGGGTACCACACGGAGCGTGCAGTAGACAGCGCTAAAGTTTAGCGCTGTCCCCTGCATCGTGCTGAAGCCGCGATTCATATCTTCTGTGCAGCAGCGTTTGCTGCATAGAATATATGAATAATAGTGTTTAAAAGAAAGATCTATCTGTCCGCCGCCCTCCCACCCCCTGTGCGCCCCCCCGCTGTTCTGAAAATACTCACCCGCTTCCCTCGTTGGCTGTCGATGCTTCCAGTGCTGGCCGACCCTTCTACTCTATGCGGTCACGTGGGGCCGCTCATTTACAGTCATGAATAGGCGGCTCCACCCCTACGGGAGGTGGAGCCACATATTCATGGCTCTAATCGGCGGCCCCACGTGACCGCATACACTAGAAGCCGTGGCCAGCACAGGAAGCATCGTCAGCCAACGAGGGACGCGGGTGAGTATTTTCAGAACAGTGGGGGGGCGCACAGGGGGTGGGAGGGCGGCGGACAGATAGATCTTTCTTTTAAACACTATTATTCATATCTTCTATGCAGCAAACGCTTGTGGATACTAATTGTAGCTTAGGTACACTGTGGGGCTTAGAAGGAAGGGGGAATTTGGATTTGGAAGAGCAGAATTTGCAGAATTTCATTTTGCTTTTCCAGAGCCTTTGTACTACAAGTAACATGGATGCCCCCTGTATTTCTGTTAACAGATTATGGACCTGAGTGGGGACTTGCTTTTTTGTGAATTGAGTTGAAGCTTTTAATGGGAACATTTTACATAACATTTGGGGTCAAATGTATCCAGCGCTCTACGCTGATCACTTACATCAGGGGTTTCCATCTAAGGGTATGTGCACACGTAGAATGATCCTCTGCAGATTTTTCCGCAGCGGATTTGATAAATCCGCAGGGCAAAAACTGTGCGTTTTTCCTGCGGATTTATTGCGGATTTACCGCGGTTTTTGTGCGGATTCCACTGCGGTTTTACACCTGCGGTTTTCTATTATGGAGCAGGTGTAAAAACCGCTGCGAATTCCGCACAAAGAATTGACATGCTGCCGAATGTAAACCGCTGCATTTCCGCGCGTTTTTTTCCGCAGCATGTGCACTGCGGATTGCGTTTCCCATAGGTTTACATTGTACTGTAAACGCATGGGAAACTGCTGCGGACCCTCAGCTGCAAAAACGCTGTGGATCTGCAGCAAAATCCGTGAGCGTGTGCGCATAGCCTAAATCTTCAAGTGACGTGATTCATATGAAACCCATAAGAACACAAGCCAGCAATTCAGGAATTGTTTTTTGAGGCTTTATTTTATGCTGTTCCTGTGGTAACATGTGATAAGGCAGCTTTATTCTCTGAGTCAGTACAATTGCAGCGATGACACATTTATATATTTTTTCATGTTTTTTTTTAATGTTTTTTTATGTTTTATGTTTTTTATGTTTTACACAATAAAAACTATATTATAGAGAAAAAAATATTTTTGCATTGGTTAATTCTGATAGATAAAACTTTTTAATTTTCCACTTACGGAGCTGCATTGTGGCTTGTTTTTTTGTGCGACAACATGACGCTTTCAGAGATACCATTTTAATTTACATTTGTCTTTTTGATAGCGTTTTATTCCGCTTTATGTTCAGCGGTATGATGATAATTTCTTTTTTTAACCATGTTCACTGAAGGGTTTAACCCCTTCATGACCCAGCCTATTTTGACCTTAATGACCTGGCCATTTTTTGCAATTCTGACCAGTGTCCCTTTATGAGGTAATAACTCAGGAACGCTTTAAAGGATCGTTGCGATTCTGAGATTGTTTTTTCGTGACATATTGGGCATCATGTTAGTGGTAAATGTAGGTTGATAATTTTTGTGTTTATTTGTGACAAAAAAGGAAATTTGGTGTAAATTTAGAAAATTTCACAATTTTCAAATTTTTAATTTTTATTCTGTTAAAGCAGAGAGTTATGTGACACAAAATAGTTAATAAATAACATTACCCACATGTCTACTTTACATCAGCACAATTTTGGAAACAACATTTTTTTTTGCTAGGAAATTATAAGGGTTAAAATTTGACCAGCGATTTCTCATTTTTACAGCAAAATTTACAAAACCATTATTTTTAGGGACCACCTCACATTTGAAGTCAGTTTGTGGGGTCTATATGGCTGAAAATACCCAAAAGTGACACCATTCTAAAAACTGCACCCCTCAAGGTGCTCAAAACCACATTCAAAAAGTTTATTAACCCTTCAGATGTTTCACAACAGCGGAAGCAACATGGAAGGAAAAAATTACATTTAACTTTTTAGTCACAAAAATGATCTTTTAATTTTTTTTTTATTTTACCAAGGGTAAAAGGAGAAACTAGACCCAGAACGTTGTGGTCCAATTTGTCCTGAATACGCCGATACCCCATATGTGGGGGGAACCACTGTTTGGGCGCACGGCAGGGCTCGGAAGGGAAGGAGCGCCATTTGACTTTTTAAATGAAAAGTTAGCTCCAATCTTTAGCGGACACCATGTCGCGCTTGGAGAGCCCCTGTGTGCCTAAAGATTGGAGCTCCCCCACAAGTGACCCCATTTTGGAAACTAGACCCCCCAACCCCCAAGGAACTTATCTAAATGCATAGTGAGCACTTTAAACCCTCAAGTGCTTCACAAATTGATCCGCAAAAATGAAAAAGTACTGTTTTTTCACAAAAATGTTTTTTAGCCTCAATTTTTTCATTTCCGCATGGGCAACAGGATAAAATGGATCCTAACATTTGTTTGGCAATGTCTCCTGAGTACACCGATACCTCATATGTGGGGGGTAAACCACTGTTTGGGCGCACGGCAGGGCTCGGAAGGGAAGGAGCGCCATTTGACTTTTTGAATGGAAAATTAGCTCCAATCGTTAGCGGACACCATGTCGCATTTGGAGAGCCCATGTGGGAAAAAGGAAAAATGGACCCCAAAATTTGTTGTGCAATTTCTCCTGAGCATGCAGATACACCATATGTGGGGGAAAACCAATGTTTGGGCACAGCCCAGGAGCGCCATTTGACTTTTTGAATGCAAAATTTGCTGGAATAATTAGCGGTCTCCATTTGGAGAACTCATGATGTACACAAACAGTGGCAACCCCTCAAAAGTGACCCCATTTTGGAAACTAGACCCCCCCAAGGAACTTATCTAGATGTGTGGTGAGCACTTTCAACTCCCAAGTGCTTCACAGAAGTTTATAAAACCGAGCCGTGAAAATAAAAAATCATTTTTCTTTCCTCAAAAATTATTTTTTAGCCCAGAATTTTTTATTTTCACAAGGGTAACAGGAGAAATTGGACCACAAAAGATGTTGTCCAGTTTGTCCTGAGTATGCTGATACCCCATATGTGGGGGTAAACCACTACTTGGGCACACATCGGGGCTCGGAAGGGAAGTAGTGACATTTTGAAATGCAGACTTTGATGGAATGGTCTGCGGGCGTCACGTTGCGTTTGCAGAGCTCCTGATGTGCCTAAACAGTTGAAACCCCCCACAAGTGACCCCATTTTGGAAACTAGATGCCCCAAGGAACGTATCTAGATGTGTGATGAACACTTTCAACCCCCAAGTGCTTCACAGAAGTTTATAACGCAGAGCCATGAAAATAAAAAATCATTTTTCTTTCCTCAAAAATGATTTTTTAGCCCGCAATTTTTTTATTTTCACAAGGGTAACAGGAGAAATTGGACCCCAAAATTTGTTTTCCAGTTTGTTCTGAGTATGCTGATACCCCATATGTGGGGGTAAACCACTATTTGGGCTCACTTCGGGGCTCGGAAGGGAAGTAGTGACGTTTTGAAATGCAGACTTTGATAGAATGGTCTGCGGGCATCACGTTGCGTTTGTAGATCCCCTGATGTTCACAAGCGTGACAGGAGAAATTGGACCCCAAAAGTTGTTGTCCAGTTTGTCCTGAGTATGCTGGTACCCCATATGTGGGGGTAAACCACTGTTTGGGCACACGTCGGGGTCCAGAAGGGAGGGAGAACCAGTTGACTTTTTGAACGCAAGATTGGCTGAAATCAATAGTGGCGCCATGTTGCGTTTGGAGACCGCCTGATGTGCCTAAACAGTGGAAACCCCTCAATTCTAACTCCAACACTAACCCCAACACATCCCTAACCCTAATCCCAACTCTAACCATGACCCTAATCACAACCCTAACCCCAACACACCTCTAACCACAACCCTAACCCCAACACACTCCTAACCCTAATCTCAACCCTAACCACAACCCTAACTCCAACACACCCCTAACCCTAATCCCAACCATAACCCTAACCACAAGCCTAACCCTAACCCTAACCCCAACACACCCCTAACCCTAATCTTAGCCCTAATTCCAACGCTAACCCTAATTCCAACTCTAATTCCATCCCTAAGGTGTTGCGGGTTTGGGGGCGGAGTTTTCCGCACCGTTTTTGAAAAATCCGCAGGTAAAATTAACTGCGTTTTACCTGCGGATTTACCACGGATTTCCAGTGTTTTTTTGTGCGGATTTCATCAGTGGATTCCTATACAGGAACAGGTGTAAAACGCTGCGGAATCCACACAAAGAATTGACATGCTGCGGAAAATACTGAGCTGTACTTTCCGCACCATGGGCACAGCGGATTTGGTTTTCCATAGGTTCACATGGTACTGTGAACGTGATGGAAAACTGCTATGAATCTGCAGCGGCCAATCCGCTGAGGATCCGCAACCAAATCCGCACCATGTGCACATAGCCTAATTCTAACCCTAACCCTAATTCTAACCCTAACCCTAATTGCAACCCTAACCCTAGTTCTAACCCTAGTTCTAACCCTAACCTTAACCCTAACTCTAGTTCTAACCCTAACCCCAACCCTAGTTCTAACCCTAATCCTAGTGGAAAAATAAAAATAAATATGTTTTCTTTATATTATTGTTCCCTACCTATGGGGGTGATAAAGGGGGGGTTTATTTATTATTTTTTTATTTTGATCGCTGTGATATGATCTATCACAGTGATCAAAATGAATGAACGAATCTGCCGGCTGGCAAATTCGGCGGGCGCACTGCGCATGCGCCCGCCATTTTGGAAGATGACGGCACCCAAGCAGAAGACGGACAGACACCGGGAGGGACACCGGAGGTTGGTAAGTATGGGGGGTGGGATCGGAGCACGGGGGTGGGATCGAAGCACGGTGGAAGCGGACAGGAGGACGGAAGGGAGCAGAGGACAGGACGGAGGGGAGGAGATCGGTGGCGGTGGCAGGGGCAGATCGTGGTCTCCAGCCATGGCCGATGATATTGCAGCATCGGCCATGGCTGGACTCTAATATTTCACCAATTTTCATTGGTGAAATATTATGATTAGTGTTGAGCGATACTTTCCGATATCGGAAAGTATCGGTATCGGAAAGTATCAGCCGATACCGTCAAAATATCGGATCTAATCCGATACCGATACCCGATCCCAATGCAAGTCAATGGGACGAAAATATCCGAATTAAAATAAACCCTTTATAAACTTGTAGGTTCATTCTACATGAAGGAAAACAACTAAGAATAATGTAGGATGTATTGGGGGACGTGGCGGAGACATTAAAGGCACAGAGGTTTAGCCCAATGTAATAGAATAGCAGGATTTTGTTTTTTTTATGACGTTCGGCGGTAGAAAGATTTTGACTATGTTAATTTTTTTTTTATTTTGTCAGATATTGATGTTTCACTACTTCCACGCCCTTCACCTTCTTTTTTACTTCTCCCACACTTTCTTCTTCATTATCCTCATCATCAGCTTCTTTGACATCAACTTCTTCACCTTATTCATCTTCTTCTTCATCTTCTACCTATTATTTTTTTGGTTACATTGTTCATATTCTTTTTATTTTACTATTATCTTCATCATATTCTACTTCTTCATCATATTCTTATTTGTGACAGGCATTCCCGTAGTTGTTATCTATAAAAGTTTGAAGATTACACCTTCCGTTCTGCCTGTCACAAAAGAGTTACATTTGTCCGCGTTCAGTTTGGCCTGCAGCATCAGGCTTTATCCAGGGGCACCACGAGGAGGAACGGACTCACCCCCATACACTGCTTAGTCTTCTTCTGCTTATAATTTAGATAATATTTTTTGCTCTGATATTTAGTGTTATGCTTAATGTTCTTCTGCTCTTTGTTCTGCAGCCTCTTGTTCTTCTGCTTCTCGGTCTTCCAGGTCGTCGTCGTCTCCAGGGTCGTCGTCTCCGGGGTCGTCGTCATCGGGGTGGTCTTCAGGGTCGTCGTCTCCGGGGTCGTCGTCATCGGGGTGGTCTTCAGGGTCATCGTCTCCAGGGTCGTCGTCATCACGGTGGTTGTCGTCTCTGGTGTCGTCGTCATCTTAGGGGTGGTCTTCCGGGTCATCGTGTTTAGTCTCTTGAACTTGGAAATGTAGCAGAAGGTACAAGAAGGCTGAGAAAATGCCGAGAACCAGCTGATGGAACTGGAACTCGGATGGCTACCCGAAGGTCCAAGAGCCAATGGAACTACCGAGGACCAGCTGACGTTACTGGAACCGGGTTACTAAGCAGGAGGTACTCGTGCCTGAAAGCACTACCAAGGACCACCTGACGTTGGTGGAACTTGGATACCCAGAGGGAGGCACCTAAGCCAAAGGCTCTGCCCGGAACCAGCTGACGGTACTGGAACCAGGATGGGGAGCAGAAGGTACAAGAGCAAAAGACACTGCCGAGAACCAGCTGACGGTGCTGGAACCCGGATGGGTAGCCGAAGGTCCAAGAGCCAATGGAACTACCGAAGACCAGCTGACGTTACTGGAACCCGGTTACTAAGCAGGAGGTACCCGTGCCTGAAAGCACTACCAAGGACCACCTGACGTTGGTGGAACTCGGATACCCAGAGGGAGGCACCTAAGCCAAAGGCTCTGCCCGGAACCAGCTGACGGTACTGGAACCAGGATGGGGAGCAGAAGGTACAAGAGCAAGTGTCTGCGTGGCTTTTGCAGGACACGATGCCGGCTGCACAGCAGGGGAACAGCTGGCGGTGCTGAACCCCACTGACACATTGGCTGGTGTTTTTCTCTGTGCAGCTAGCAGTACCGGGCCCCAACTGGCGGTGTTAGAGCCCGGGGTCAGCAGGAGGAGGAGAGGGAGCAGAGTGTAGGCCGAAGCCTGCACTGGCGGCAGCTTTGGGTCTGTTGTGCCTGCGTGGCAGTTGCAGGACACGTTGCTGGCTGCACAGCAGGGGAACAGCTGGCGGTGCTGAACCCCACTGACACATTGGCTGGTGTTTGGCTCTGTGCAGCTAGCAGTACCGGGCCCCAACTGGCGGTGTTGGAGCCTGGGCTCTGCAGGGGGAGCAGAGTGTAGGCCGAAGCCTACTTGAACCAATTTCAAAGGTAACCTTTAACCCCCCTTCAGGGGTTACAAAGTAGAAGAGCCACAGCTTATGCAGCAGTAGTGCTGCACAAGTCAAAGGTTGCTCTTTTTTCATTTTGCTCCTTGCACACGCTGAATGAAACACGTATAACATTTAGCCCTTTATACAGTCAAACTGTGTTGGAGGCGCGAGTTCCCTTTGTAATGAGACGCAGCACAGATGTCAAGAATCCCACCTTGGTGCTGGGTGCAGCCTCCTGAGCGTTGTTATTTGCTGTACAGGAGTCTGCGCTGTCGTGTTATCCCCTGGCCTAGCGCTGTTAGCGCTGCCCATCTTCTGACCTCATTTAATGTCGGCCGCTGCGGTTCGCGATGACCATGAATCCCAGCCCCGCGGTGTCTTAACATTGTTAAAACACTGCGGGGCTGTGATTCATGGCCTGGCGCAGCACATATGTTCGCCTCTCGCACTCGGGTCCTTACACCCGCTGCAGACTGTGCGGCGTCAGCTGATCCCTTATCGCATGCCACGGCCATGAAGCCGCACAGTCTGAAGAAGGCGGAAGGAGATGAGGGACAGGCGAAGTGATGCACTGCTCATGCCCATCAATCACACCCTCGCAGTCCCAAGAAATAAGACACCGAGGGGCGTTGTGTGGGTCAGGGCGGCCGCAGAGGCGCAGGCAGCCAAACAATGATGCCAGAAGACGGGCAGCGCTACCAAGGGGGTTGCAGCGTGTCATTACAAAGGAAAGTCACACCCCCGGGACGGTTAAATGGTCACACAGAGGACACATTTCAGACGTGTTTTCAGTTCCACATGTGCGAGGAGAATACGTTTATGAGCCACCTTGCACACATGCAGCATTACCGCTGTACAAGGTGGCCTTAAAAACGTACAAACGCCTGGGGGAGGGGGGACAGGTTCCCTTCAATTTCAGTTCTTGTGTCTGCGTGGCTTTTGCAGGACACGATGCCGGCTGCACAGCAGGGGAACAGCTGGCGGTGCTGAACCCCACTGACACATTGGCTGGTGTTTTTCTCTGTGCAGCTAGCAGTACCGGGCCCCAACTGGCGGTGTTAGAGCCCGGGGTCAGCAGGAGGAGGAGAGGGAGCAGAGTGTAGGCCGAAGCCTGCACTGGCGGCAGCTTTGGGTCTGTTGTGCCTGCGTGGCAGTTGCAGGACACGTTGCCGGCTGCACAGCAGGGGAACAGCTGGCGGTGCTGAACCCCACTGACACATTGGCTGGTGTTTGGCTCTGTGCAGCTAGCAGTACCGGGCCCCAACTGGCGGTGTTGGAGCCCGGGCTCTGCAGGGGGAGCAGAGTGTAGGCCGAAGCCTACTTGAACCAATTTCAAAGGTAACCTTTAACCCCCCCTCAGGGGTTACAAAGTAGAAGAGCCACAGCTTATGCAGCAGTAGTGCTGCACAAGTCAAAGGTTGCTCTTTTAATTTTGCTCCTTGCACACGCTGAATGAAACACGTATAACATTTAGCCTTTTATACAGTCAAACTGTGTTGGAGGCGCGAGTTCCCTTTGTAATGAGACGCAGCACAGATGTCAAGAATCCCACCTTGGTGCTGGGTGCAGCCTCCTGAGCGTTGTTATTTGCTGTACAGGAGTCTGCGCTGTCGTGTTATCCCCTGGCCTAGCGCTGTTAGCGCTGCCCATCTTCTGACCTCATTTAATGTCGGCTGCTGCGGTTCGCGATGACCATGAATCCCAGCCCCGCGGTGTCTTAACATTGTTAAAACACTGCGGGGCTGTGATTCATGGCCTGGCGCAGCACATATGTTCGCCTCTCGCACTCGGGTCCTTACACCCGCTGCAGACTGTGCGGCGTCAGCTGATCCCTTATCGCATGACACGGCCATGAAGCCGCACAGTCTGAAGAAGGCGGAAGGAGATGAGGGACAGGCGAAGTGATGCACTGCTCATGCCCATCAATCACACCCTCGCAGTCCCAAGAAATAAGACACCGAGGGGCGTTGTGTGGGTCAGGGCGGCCGCAGAGGCGCAGGCAGCCAAACAATGATGCCAGAAGACGGGCAGCGCTACCAAGGGGGTTGCAGTGTGTCATTACAAAGGAAAGTCACACCCCCGGGACGGTTAAATGGTCACACAGAGGACACATTTCAGACGTGTTTTCAGTTCCACATGTGCGAGGAGAATACGTTTATGAGCCACCTTGCACACATGCAGCATTACCGCTGTACAAGGTGGCCTTAAAAACGTACAAACGCCTGGGGGAGGGGGGACAGGCTCCCTTCAATTTCAGTTCTTGTGTCTGCGTGGCTTTTGCAGGACACGATGCCGGCTGCACAGCAGGGGAACAGCTGGCGGTGCTGAACCCCACTGACACATTGGCTGGTGTTTTTCTCTGTGCAGCTAGCAGTACCGGGCCCCAACTGGCGGTGTTAGAGCCCGGGGTCAGCAGGAGGAGGAGAGGTAGCAGAGTGTAGGCCGAAGCCTGCACTGGCGGCAGCTTTGGGTCTGTTGTGCCTGCGTGGCAGTTGCAGGACACGTTGCCGGCTGCACAGCAGGGGAACAGCTGGCGGTGCTGAACCCCACTGACACATTGGCTGGTGTTTGGCTCTGTGCAGTTAGCAGTACCGGGCCCCAACTGGCGGTGTTGGAGCCCGGGCTCTGCAGGGGGAGCAGAGTGTAGGCCGAAGCCTACTTGAACCAATTTCAAAGGTAACCTTTAACCCCCCCTCAGGGGTTACAAAGTAGAAGAGCCACAGCTTATGCAGCAGTAGTGCTGCACAAGTCAAAGGTTGCTCTTTTAATTTTGCTCCTTGCACACGCTGAATGAAACACGTATAACATTTAGCCCTTTATACAGTCAAACTGTGTTGGAGGCGCGAGTTCCCTTTGTAATGAGACGCAGCACAGATGTCAAGAATCCCACCTTGGTGCTGGGTGCAGCCTCCTGAGCGTTGTTATTTGCTGTACAGGAGTCTGCGCTGTCGTGTTATCCCCTGGCCTAGCGCTGTTAGCGCTGCCCATCTTCTGACCTCATTTAATGTCGGCCGCTGCGGTTCGCGATGACCATGAATCCCAGCCCCGCGGTGTCTTAACATTGTTAAAACACTGCGGGGCTGTGATTCATGGCCTGGCGCAGCACATATGTTCGCCTCTCGCACTCGGGTCCTTACACCCGCTGCAGACTGTGCGGCGTCAGCTGATCCCTTATCGCATGCCACGGCCATGAAGCCGCACAGTCTGAAGAAGGCGGAAGGAGATGAGGGACAGGCGAAGTGATGCACTGCTCATGCCCATCAATCACACCCTCGCAGTCCCAAGAAATAAGACACCGAGGGGCGTTGTGTGGGTCAGGGCGGCCGCAGAGGCGCAGGCAGCCAAACAATGATGCCAGAAGACGGGCAGCGCTACCAAGGGGGTTGCAGCGTGTCATTACAAAGGAAAGTCACACCCCCGGGACGGTTAAATGGTCACACAGAGGACACATTTCAGACGTGTTTTCAGTTCCACATGTGCGAGGAGAATACGTTTATGAGCCACCTTGCACACATGCAGCATTACCGCTGTACAAGGTGGCCTTAAAAACGTACAAACGCCTGGGGGAGGGGGGACAGGTTCCCTTCAATTTCAGTTCTTGTGTCTGCGTGGCTTTTGCAGGACACGATGCCGGCTGCACAGCAGGGGAACAGCTGGCGGTGCTGAACCCCACTGACACATTGGCTGGTGTTTTTCTCTGTGCAGCTAGCAGTACCGGGCCCCAACTGGCGGTGTTAGAGCCCGGGGTCAGCAGGAGGAGGAGAGGGAGCAGAGTGTAGGCCGAAGCCTGCACTGGCGGCAGCTTTGGGTCTGTTGTGCCTGCGTGGCAGTTGCAGGACACGTTGCCGGCTGCACAGCAGGGGAACAGCTGGCGGTGCTGAACCCCACTGACACATTGGCTGGTGTTTGGCTCTGTGCAGCTAGCACATCTGGGCCCCAACTGGCGGTGTTAGAGCCCAGGGTCAGCAGGAGGAGGAGAGGGAGCAGAGTGTAGGCCGAAGCCTGCACTGGAGCAAGTTGAAAGGGAAACTTTAACCCCCCCCCCAGGCGTTTGTAGCTGAAAGAGCCATCGTGTACAGCACTAATGCTGGAAAAGGTAAACTTAGCTCTTTTAATTATGGTCCTTGCACATGCTGAACCTAACACTTATAAAAAGTGTCCCCTCCTACTGTGATACCGTCCGGTAGGTGGAACTTTCCTTTGTGATGTGACGCAGCACAGCCGTCATTCTTACCCCCTTGGCGCCGTGCGCTGCCTCCTCAGCGTTGTTTGAATCAGTCCCGGAGCCTGCGCTCTTAGGTTAGCCCTTGGCCATGCACACATTTTGCGCTGCCCGTCTTCTGACATCATTTGGTGTCAGGCTGGCTGCGCCTGTGCGGCCGCGCTGGCCGAGAGCCCGCCTCGTACTGTCTTCTGATTTAATCCCACTGGGGGCCTGAGATCCATGGACATGCGCAGTGCATATCTGAACCTCCACCTCTCACTCATCTCCCTACGGCTTCTTCTGACTGTGCGGTGTCACGGCCGTGGCATGCTATTAGGGACCAGCTGACACCGCACAGTTTGAAGAAGCCGTAGGGAGATGAGTGAGAGGTGGAGGTTCAGATATGCACTGCGCATGTCCATGGATCTCAGGCCCCCAGTGGGATTAAATCAGAAGACAGTACGAGGCGGGCTCTCGGCCAGCGCGGCCGCACAGGCGCAGCCAGCCTGACACCAAATGATGTCAGAAGACGGGCAGCGCAAAATGTGTGCATGGCCAAGGGCTAACCTAAGAGCGCAGGCTCCGGGACTGATTCAAACAACGCTGAGGAGGCGGCGCACGGCGCCAAGGGGGTAAGAATGACGGCTGTGCTGCGTCACATCACAAAGGAAAGTTCCACCAACCGGACGGTATCACGGTAGGAGGGGACACTTTTCATAAGTGTTAGGATCAGCATGTGCAAGGAGCACCACGAAAAGAGGCACTTTTTCCCTTTGCATCATTACTGCTGCACAAGGTGGCTCCTTCAGTAACAAACGCCTGGGGGGGGGACAGGTTCCCTTAAATTTAACTTGTTGTGCCTGCGTGGCGGTCGCAGTACACGTTGCCGGCTGCACAGCAGGAGAACAGCTGGCGGTGCTGAACCCCACTAACACATTGGCGAGGTGTTTGGCTCTGTGCGGACAGCACTTCTGGACGGCAACTAGCGGTGTTGGAGCCCAGGGACAGGTGGAGGAGGAGGAGATAGGAGGAGGTAGGAGGGATTGCCACACACACAGCTGGGGAACAGCTGACGTTACTGAACCCCAATAACAGAGGAGGGACTGTTGACTGTGCGTACAGCACTTCTGGACGGCAACTGGCGGTGTTGGAGCCCAGGGACAGGTGGAGGAGGAGGAGGTAGGAGGAGGTAGGAGGGATTGCCACACACACAGCTGGGGAACAGCTGACGTTACTGAACCCCAATAACAGAGGAGGGACTGTTGACTGTGCGTACAGCACTTCTGGACGGCAACTGGCGGTGTTGGAGCCCAGGGACAGGTGGAGGAGGAGGAGGTAGGAGGAGGTAGGAGGGATTGCCACACACACAGCAGGGGAACAGCTGACGTTACTGAACCCCAATAACAGAGGAGGGACTGTTGACTGTGCGTACAGCATTTCTGGACGGCAACTGGCGGTGTTGGAGCCCAGGGACAGGTGGAGGAGGAGGAGGTAGGAGGAGGTAGGAGGGATTGCCACACACACAGCTGGGGAACAGCTGACGTTACTGAACCCCAATAACAGAGGAGGGACTGTTGACTGTGCGTACAGCACTTCTGGATGGCAACTGGCGGTGTTGGAGCCCAGGGACAGGTGGAAAAGCAGAGGAACACAATGTAGGCCGAAGCCTGAGTAAGTCGAAAGGGAACCTTTAACCCCCCCCCAAGGCGTTTGTAGCTGAAAGAGCCAGCTTGTGCAGCACAAAAGATGCAAAAGGAAAAGGTGGCTCTTTTCATCATGCTCCTTGCAAACACAGAACTAAACACTTATAAAATGTGTCCCCTGAAACCGTGAAACCGTCCCGGAGGTGGGACTTTCCTTCGTAATATGCCGCAGCACAGCCGTCATTCCTACCCCCCCGGCGCCGCGCCCCGGCTCCTCAGCGTAGTTTGATTCCGTCCCGGAGCCTGCGCTGTTATGTTATCCCTTGGCCAGGCACACTTAGCGCTGCCCATCTTCTGACATCATTTGGTGTCAGGCTGGCTGCGCCTGTGCGGCCGCGCTGGCCGAGAGCCCGCCTCGCAGTGTCTTCTGATTTTATCCCACTGGGGGCCTGGGATCCATGGCCATGCGCAGTGCATATCCTCGCCTCTCACTCCCCTCCCTACGGCTTCTTAAGACTGTGCGGTGTCACGGCCGTGGCATGCTATTAGGGACCAGCTGACACCGAACAGTCTGAAGAAGCCATAGGGAGATGAGTGAGAGGTGGAGGTTCAGATATGCACTGCGCATGTCCATGGATCCCAGGCCCCCAGTGGGATTAAATCAGAAGACACTGCGAGGCGGGCTCTCGGCCAGCGCGGCCGCACAGGCGCAGCCATCCTGACACCAAATGATGCCAGAAGACGGGCAGCGCTAAGTGTGCCTGGCCACGGGATAACATAACAGCGCAGGCTCCGGGACGGAATCAAACAACGCTGAGGAGCCGGGGCGCGGCGCCGGGGGGGGGAGGAATGACGGCTGTACTGCGTCATATTACGAAGGAAAGTCCCACCTCCGGGACGGTTTTACGGTATCAGTGGACACATTTTATAAGTGTTAAGTTCTGCGTGTGCAAGGAGCTAAACCAAAATAGCTACCTTTTCCTTGTGCAGCATTACTGCTGCACAAGGTGGCTCTTTCAGTAACAAACGCCTTGGGGGGGGGGGGACAGATTCCCTTACATTTCAGTTGTTGTGTCAGCGTGGCGGTCGCATGACACATTGCCGGCTACACAGCTGGGGATCACCTGACGTTACTGAAACCCAATAACACTGGGTCGTATGTTTTGACTGTGCAGACGGCACTTCTGAGCCTCAACTGGCGGTGTTGGAGCCCAGGAATTTAAGTTCAGGTGGTAGAAAGATGAACACAACAGGAGACCTGGATAACGTATACAGTGACCTAATTATTTAATCAGGAGGAGGAGTGGCAAATTCCTGCGAGATCCAGGCCTTGTTTATTTTCAGGAAAGTAAGCCGGTCAACGTTATCGGAGGATAGTCGCATGCGACGGTCAGTTAGTACACCACCTGCAGCACTAAAGACACGTTCCGATAATACACTGGCCGCAGGGCAAGACAGCACCTCCAATGCATACTGGCTTAGCTCTGGCCATGTATCCAGCTTTGAGACCCAAAACTTGAAAGGGGAAGAGCCGTCTGGGAGTACAGCAAGAGGGCAAGACATGTAGTCTGTCACCATCTGACGGAACCGTTGCCTCCTGCTGACTGGAGCTGTCTGTGATGGTGTAGACTTTTGTGGGGGGCACAGAAAACTGTGCCACAGTTGGGCCATACTGGTCTTGCCTTGGGCAGAGGCACTGCTTCTGCTCCCTCTTTGTGCTGAGCCTCCACCACTGCCTGGACGCACTGAGCTGCTTTGGAATGCACTAGCAGCACTTCTCTCAGTTGGAATGGAGAAGATGATGGAATTGACCAGTGTGTCTTGGTACTCCCGCATTTTTCGCTCCCGGTTCAACGGTGTGATGAGGCTTTCTACGTTGTCCCGGTAGCGAGGATCGAGGAGGGTGAACACCCAATAATCAGACATGTTGAGAATGTGGGCGATGCGGCGGTCGTTTCTCAGGCACTGCAGCATGTAATCCACCATGTGCTGCAGACTGCCAACTGCCCAAGAAATGCTGTCCCCTGCTGGAGGCGTGATCTCTGCCCGCTCGTCATCACCCCACCCTCGCTGTACACACTGAGTACTGGACAATTCGGTAACTCCCTCCTCTGGACGGATGTCTTCCTCCTCCATTGACTCCTCCTCATCCTCCTCACAAACTGTCCCCTGCCTACGCGTTTGTGAGGAACCACGTGGCGGTGACTGTCCAGAAGATGATGGAAATGGTGAATCCTCATCCTCCACCTTTTCCACAACATCATCCCTTAGCGCTTGCAGTGATTTTTCAAGCAGGCAGATAAGGGGGACAGTCATGCTGACTAGTGCATCATCTGCACTCGCCATCCGCGTGGAATAATCAAAGGGACGCAAAACCTGGCAGATGTCACTCATAGTGGCCCACTCTGTGGTTGTGAAGTCTGTACGGCGCTGACTGCGACTTCTTTGCGCCTGAAGCAGCTGGTACTCCATTACAGCTTGCTGCTGCTCACACAACCGCTCCAACATATGTAGCGTGGAATTCCACCTGGTAGGTAGGTCACATATGATGCGATGTTCCGGCAGGCGGTGTCGGCGCTGCAGAGCCGCAATGCGCGCTTTTGCCGTGCTGGAACGCCGCAAGTGAGCACACTCTAGGCGGACCTTGTGCAGCAGTGCATCAAGATCCGGATAGTCCCTCAAAAAGCTCTGCACGACCAAATTGAGCACATGTGCCAGACATGGGATGTGAGTGAGGTTGCCGAGGCCCAGAGCTGCCACCAGATTTCGGCCATTATCACACACTACCATGCCTGGCTGGAGATTCGCTGGCACAAACCACACATCGCTCTCCTGCTTGATGGCATTCCAGAGCTCCTGCGCTGTGTGGCTACGATTCCCCAAAAAAATTAATTTCAAGACGGCCTGTTGACGTTTGGCCACGGCTGTGCTCATGTCGGTCGTAACAGGTACACGTTCATCACGGGTCCATGTGGAGGTGGACTGTGACGGCTCCTGCAGCGATGATTCTGAGGAACTGGTGTAAGAGGAGGAGTCAATGCGTACAGAATGGATTCCTGCAATCCTTGGAGTGGGCAGGACACGTCCTGCGCCACTCGCACGGTCTGTACCCGGCTGAACGACATTAACCCAATGGGCAGTGAGGGAAAGGTATCGCCCCTGTTCATGTTGAATGGTCCACGCATCGGTGGTGAGGTGGACCTTGCTACTGACGGCGCTCAGTAGCGCGTGTTTTATGTGTCCCTCCACATGCTTGTGCAGGGCAGGGACGGCTTGCCTGCTGAAGTAAAAGCGGCTGGGCACATTGTACTGTGGGACTGCCAATGACATCAAGTCACGGAAGCTGTCAGTCTCCACCAGCCTGAATGACAGCATTTCCAGTGACAGAAGTTTGGCAATGCCTGCAGTCAGAGCCTGTGCTCATGGGTGGTTTGACGAGAAAGGCCGCCTTTTCTCCCATGCCTGTACTACCGATGGCTGTAGACTGGGCTGGGAGTGTGTGGATGACTGGGAAAGTGGTGCTGCGGGTGGAATTACAGCGGGTCTCTGGACAACAGGGCCAGAGGTTCTTCCACGGCGATCCTGGGAGGAAGCCGAAACAGCTGCGTGTGAGCTAGAGGAAGAGGCAACACGAGCTGAAGAGGTGGTAGCTGCCGCTGTTGGTTGGCCTAGCTCTTCAGTGTGTTTTTCTAACTCCGCCGGGTGCCTGTTGCGCACATGTTTCCACATGTTGGAGGTATTGAGGTTGCTGACATTTCGACCTCTTTTGACTTTTTGATGACACACCTTGCATCTGACATAGCAAATGTCATCTGCAACTGTGTCAAAAAAGGACCAGGCACTGCAAGTCTTGGGAGCGCCCTTTTTGGCTTTTGGAAGAGACATGCTCCTAACGGGTGCCAAAGCGGAGGCTGCAGGATCCGCAGTCTTCCCCCTCCCTCTCCCTCTTTGGGCCGTACGGGGAATCTCTTCCTCAGAGCTGCTCCCACCACCTTCCTGTCCCTCACGCCAAGATGGGTCAAGGACCTCATCATCTACACTACCCTCTGCCCCCAACTGCTCCTCCTGGGTAGTCTCAGCAGCAGAGCACGCACCAGTAAGTGGCACCTGAGTGTCATCATCAGCTGATGCGGCCTGCGATGTGGTGACCAGAGCCACTGGCCCACCCGCCTCTTCAGAGGAAGAGAGAAAAAGCTGTGGGGCATCACTGCACCCTGCCTCTTCTTCCATTTCTCCAATGCTGCTTGGCTGGCCCCCTGTTTCCAAGCCAAGAGATTCAGAGAACAGAAGTAGAGACGGCTCCTGTCCTGGGCTCTCTGTCTGCCTGGGCAATTTGGCAGGTGGTGAAGAGACAGATGGCTGCTCTCCAGTGCTCTGTGTCTGAGAGGATGTGGCACTAATTGAAGTTGATGCATTAGCTGCCATCCATCCAACAACAGCTTCAATTTGTTCTTCACGCAGCAGCGGTGTACGGCGCTCTGACACAAAGCTGCGCATGAACGACTGTTGCCTGGTGAAAGTGGGTGCTGATGAGTCACCGGTGCCCGCAGCAGGCACAGAATCCCCACGTCCCCTCCCTGCTCCGCGCCCACGCCCACGCCCACGTGCCTTACTCACTGCCTTCTTCATCTTGGTTGACTGATAAAGATAAGCAGAAAAGTACTAACGGCTTTGTGTGCTTATTCCTGAACAACTCCTCCTAACAGGTATAAGAAACACTAATTTTCTAAAGTGTGGACTAGACTTTAATATGAGCTAATGTGGCCTACACAAATGTAAAGTGGTGTCACTGGTGTGTTTGGTGAACTTTATTATTTATTTATTTTTGGGGGGCTGAACTGACAACAGATAGAGCTGCAGTCACACGGAGACCGTGCAGACAGACGTAAACGGCGCTACAAGGCCCCAAAACCCTCCTCTACGTTATCCTATGTAGTGTTTTTCCACAAATTAGCTGGAGACGGGTGGAAAGACACTAATAGGAATTTTTTGAAAAAATGTGCAGCAGCCTGCACTACTTAAAACAAAATGAAAATTGATTTGGCGGTATGACGCAGTGAAGAACCCTGAGCTGGAGACAACCAGGCTATGGCTGCTCACAGACTACAGGGCGAGCTGCAGTCACACGGAGACCGTGCAGACAGCCGTAAACGGCGCTGCAAGGCCCAAAAACCCTCCTCTACGTTATCCTATGTAGTGTTTTTCCACAAATTAGCTGGAGACGGGTGGAAAGACACTAATAGGAATTTTTTGAAAAAATGTGCAGCAGCCTGCACTACTTAAAACAAAATGAAAATTGATTTGGCGGTATGACGCAGTGAACAACCCTGAGCTGGAGACAACCAGGCTACGGCTGCTCACAGACTACAGGGCGAGCTGCAGTCACACGGAGACCGTGCAGACAGCCGTAAACGGCGCTGCAAGGCCCAAAAACCCTCCTCTACGTTATCCTATGTAGTGTTTTTCCACAAATTAGCTGGAGACGGGTGGAAAGACACTAATAGGATTTTTTTGAATAAATTAGCAGCAGACTACACTACTTGAAAAAAAAAAAAAAAAAAGAACAGTATGAGGCAATGAACCACCCTCCCTGAACTGAATACAACCAGCTATGGATGGCCTATGTGGCTGCACTCAGACTAGAGAGTGGGCTGCACTCACACACACACACACACAGACCTTGCAGATCGCTGTGAAAACAGCGCTACAAGGCAAAAGCAAGGTGAATAGTAGGTGAACACAGCGGTTGCTAAATTAGCCTTTGGAAAGCACAAAGAAGCAAATCGCTATCTCTAAACTGTCCCTCAGTCAGCAAACAGCGTCCTGTCACTAACTGAATTCACAGCAGAGTGATCGCAAAATGGCGCCAGCGACTTTTAAACTGCATCATGACATCATTTCAGCAGCCAATCACAGCCTTGCCAGTAGTTTCATGCCCTCCATGCTAAACAGGATGTGCCCACACTTGGAATCATTCTCATTGGCTGAATTTCTGCATTTTGAATCTTGGAACTTCCGATTCCGGTATCCGATACGCGGCAAGTATCGGAATCCCGGTATCGGAATTCCGATACCGCAAGTATTGGCCGATACCCGATACTTGCGGTATCGGAATGCTCAACACTAATTATGATTGCTCTGATTGAAAGTGAAAGTGAAATGTCACTTTCAACAGCCAATCAGAGTGATCGTAGCCACGGGGGGTGAAGTCACCCCCCCTGGGCTGAAGTACCACTCCCCCTGTCCCTGCAGGTCGGGTGAAATTACAGTTAACCCTTTCACCCAATCTGCAGGGATGTGATCCTGCCTTGATGCCACATAGGCATCACAGGTCGGATGGGCACCGACTTTCATGACGCCTACGTGGCGTCACAGGTCGGGAAGGGATTAACTAGAGGGACAGTTTTATAGATCAGGTTACCAAATATGTGTACTTTTTTGTTTATTTTTGTTTTTGCATATATAAATGTATTTATTTGATTTTTTTTGTTGTTCTTTATTTTGTGATTTTTTAAACATATTTTTACAATTTTTAATATCGATCGTCGCCATATGGGCCATTAAAGAGCACCTTTTATCAACTTTAATATGGTGTGCAGCCTCTATCTTTTTTTATTTATTTACAATTTTTAATAGCTGTTTTTACTTTTTTAGAATGTCCCTACCCTGATCATTAATCTAATACTCTGCAACGCTTTTGCATAAATGCCAATTAGACACACAATGCACAGGGTAAACCTAGTTACACCCTATGCCCATCGGGAGATATATAACTTATCGGTCCCGTACAATTTACATAATTATGACCTACAAAAGATTGCACAAGAACCTCATCGTACCAAAAACTTATAAATTTTATTTGAAACAATATTCCAACATTATAAAAACAACACTGATGGAGATGGTACCAATATATAGGCACCCCAGGATAGAGGTACGCTTGTCACAACATTAGATCTCGCCGCCTATGTATATGTAATAGTTGTTAGGGTAAAGAAGTTTCTCTTGCCACACGGCATAATACAATATATTAACCCAAAATACATCACAACATTGCGGCGCGATAAACAGATAATTATACACAATATAAATCTTAACTATTCCTCTGGTCTGATGGTGCCACGACCAGAGGTATAGTTAAGATTTATATTGTGTATAATTATCTGTTTATCGCGCCGCAATGTTGTGATGTATTTTGGGTTAATATATTGTATTATGCCGTGTGGCAAGAGAAACTTCTTTACCCTAACAACTATTACATATACATAGGCGGTGAGATCTAATGTTGTGACAAGCGTACCTCTGGCCTGGGGTGCCTATATATTGGTACCATCTCCATCAGTGTTGTTTTTATAATGGAATATTGTTTCAAATAAAATTTATAAGTTTTTGGTACGATGAGGTTCTTGTGCAATCTTTTGTAGGTCATAATAACGCTTTTGCATTGCAGGGCACTAGTTGAGCGTCTCACAAGCAGGGAGGAGGCATGTCAGCTACTGCTCTGAGCAGGAGCTTACTGGCCACCATCCCTGGGTCACCATGGAGACAATTGACACAACACGATCCCAATCACATTATGCCGATGGGAGCAGAGAAGGAGCTTCCTCCCTCTGCGATGCCCCTTGATGTCACTGTCACAACTGACAGCGGCATAAAAGGGGATAAACTCCTGCAATCAGTGCTAGTGCAAGAAGAGGGACCGGACCAGGGGGTACCTCTCTTACGCCAGGACCGGAACTGTCAAAGCTTTCCCCCTGGACAACAGGACCGACCTTTGCACTTGATGGCAGGTGGCGAGACCAGGGGTGGGATTCGGCCGGTTCTTCCCGGTTCGATGGAGCCGCTTGCTAAAAAAGCAGCCAGTTCCCCGAACCGGGGAGATTCAGAGCCGCGATCCGTACCATACTACACCTCCCAACCGTTCCGTACCTGCAGGGCAGTCGCAATTTTGAGAGTGCCCTGCGGTCCCACACTTCAGAGCCTGCTCTGTGCGCACAGGACCTGTGATGAGGTCGCAGGAGAGGAGGAGTCAGGATTCACATGATCAAGGGCCTCTGTGTATTGCAAGACTCTGCCATGCTGTCATGGTGCTGGATGAGGGTAATCTTATATGTGGAGTCAGGAGGGGTTTACTGTGTGGATGTAGCAGAGCTGTGTGAGTACGAGGTGCACGGAGCAGAGCCGTGTGTGTACGAGGTGTACGGAGTGGAGCAGTGTGTGTACAAGGTGCACGGACCGGAGCTGTGTGTGTATGAAGTGTATGGAGCAGAGCTGTGTGTGTACGAGGTGCACGGAGCAGAGCCGAGTGTGTACGAGGTGTACGGAGTGAAGCCGGGTGTGTACAAGGTGTACGGAGTGGAGCCGTGTGTGTATGAGGTGTACAGAGCAGATCCGTGTGTGCAAGGTGTACGGAGCGGAGCCATGTGTGTATGAGGTGTATGGAGCAGAGCCATGTGCGCAAGGTGTACTGAGCGGAGCCATGTGTGTACGAGGTGTACGGAGTGGAGCCCTGTGTGTACGAGGTGTACTGAGCAGAGCTGTGTGTTTATGAGGTGTACAGAGCGGAGCCGTGTGTGCAAGGTGTACAGTGAGGAGCCATGTATGCAAGGTGTACAGTGAGGAGCCATGTATGCAAGGTGTACGGAGAGGAGCCGTGTGTGTACGGAGTGGAGCCATGTGTGTACGAGCTGTATGGAGCAGAGCCGTGTATTCAAGGTGCATGGAGCAGAGCTGCATGTGTAGGAGTAACTGTGTGTGGCCATTATACTGTATGCAATATCATGTGTGGCCATTATACAGTATTGAGCATCAGGTGTGGCCATTATACACTATGGAGCACTGTGTGGCCATTTTCCATTCTGTATCATCATGTGGGGCCACGATACAGTATTCAGCATCATGTGGGCCATTATACAGTATGGAGCATCATGTGGGGCCATTATACAGTATTGAGCACCAAGTGTGGCCATTATACGGTATGGAGCACAGTGTGGCCATTATACAGTATGGATCATCATGTGGGGCCATTATACAGTATTCAGCATCATGTGGGGCCATTATACAGTATGGAGCATCATGTGGGGCCATTATACAGTATTGAACATCGTGTGTGGCCTTTATAGAGTATGGAGCACTGTGTGGCCATTATACAGTATGGAGCACTGTGTGGCCATTATACAGTATGGAGCATCATGTGGGGCCATTATACAGTATTGAGCATCATTTGTGGCCATTACACAGTATGGAGCACTGTGTGGCCATTATACAGTATGGAGCATCATGTGTAGTTATTATACAGTATGGAGCACTGTGTGGTCGTTATACAGTATGGAGCACTGTGTGGCCATTATACAGTATTGAGCATCACGTGGAGCCATTATACAGTGTTGAGCATCATTTGTGGCCATTATACAGTTTTGAGCTCTGCCTGTATACTGGTGTTTTTTTTTGTTTAGAATAGTGGAGGTCTTTCCTCTTATGGTGTTTTTTTTAGATTAGGACTGCCAATATGTAAGGACCCTTGACGTGGGTTGGCAGTTTAAATATTGTGGCCATAATATCGACCAATACCTTGCATACATTGTTATGTTCTTTTGGTGCACTGTATATTTTTCCAGGGTGCGGCTGGGCCCTAGATGGCTCTTTACACTGTGGCCTCTGTTCACACAGGATGCATTATGGTGAGCCCGCTACATGGCGTCATTAATAGGCTTTGAGCCATATACTTTGCATTCCTGTGTGAACACGCCACATACAGACTATTTGTTTGCACAGGTGCACCAAGCGGCCAATTCCTGATTGTAGGGTGGCTGCATTATCGGTATTATTGCACCTGTGTATTTGCCATCTTAACTTGGGCCCCTGCACCTTGGTTAGTGCAATTGTTGGAGGCCTTGAACAGGTAAGCAACTCTGCCTGTATACTGGTGTTTTATTTTGTTTAGAATAGTGGAGGTCTTTCCTCTTATGTTTTTTTTTACAGTTTTGAGCATCATGTGGGGCAATTATACAGTGTTGAGCATCATGTGTGGCCATTATACAGTATTGAGCATCATTTGTGGCCATTATACAGTATGGAGCACTGTGTGGCCATTATACAGTATGGAGCACTGTGTGGCCATTATACAGTATGGAGCATCATGTGTAGCCATTATACAGTATGAAGCACTGTATGGCCATTATATAGTATTGAGCATCATGTGTGGCCATTATACAGTATTGAACATCATGTCTGGCCATTATACAGTATTGAGCATCATGTGTGGCCATTATACAGTATTGAGCATCATATGTGGCCATTATACAGTATTGAGCATCATGTGTGGCCATTATACAGTATTGAGCATCATGTCTGGCCATTATACAGTATCGAGCATCATGTGTGCCATTATACAGTATTGAGCATCATGTGTGGCCATTATACAGTATTGAGCATCATGTAGGACCATTAAACAGTATTGAGCATCATGTGTGGCCATTATACAGTTTTGAGCATCATGTGGGGCAATTATACAGTGTTGAGCATCATGTGTGTCCATTATACAGTATGGAGCACTGTGTGGCCATTATACAGTATGGAGCACTGTGTGGCCATTATACAGTATGGAGCATCATGTGTGGCCATTATACAGTATTGAGCATCATGTCTGGCCATTATACAGTATTGAGCATCATGTGTGGCCACTATACAGTATTGAGCATCATGTGTGGCCATTATACAGTATTGAGCATCATGTGTGGCCATTATATAGTATTGAGCATCATGTCTGGCCATTATACAGTGTGGAGCATCATGTGTGCCATTATACAGTTTTGAGCATCATGTGTGGCCATTGTACAGTATTGAGCATCATGTAGGACCATTAAACAGTATTGAGCATCATGTGTGGCCATTATACAGTATTGAGCATCATGTGTGGCCATTATACATTATTGAGCGTCATGTGGGATTGAGCGTCATGTGGGGCCATTAAACAGTGTTGAGCATCATGTGTGGCCATTATACAGTTTTGAGCTCTGCCTGTATATTGGTGTTTTTTTTTGTTTAGAATAGTAGAGGTCTTTCCTCTTATGGTGTTTTTTTTAGATTAGGACTGCCAATATGTAAGGACCCTTGACGTGGGTTGGCAGTTTAAATATTTTGGCCATAATATCGACCAATACCTTGCATACATTGTTATGTTTTTTGGTGCACTGTATATTTTTCCAGGGTGCGGCTGGGCCCTAGATGGCTCTTTACACTGTGGCCTCTGTTCACACAGGATGCATTATGGTGAGCCCGCTACATGGCGTCATTAATAGGCTTTGAGCCATATACTTTGCATTCCTGTGTGAACACGCCACATACAGACTATTTGTTTGCACAGGTGCACCAAGCGGCCAATTCCTGATTGTAGGGTGGCTGCATTATCGGTATTATTGCACCTGTGTATTTGCAATCTTAACTTGGGCCCCTGCACCTTGGTTAGTGCAATTGTTGGAGGCCTTGAACAGGTAAGCATCTCTGCCTGTATACTGGTGTTTCTTTTTGTTTAGAATAGTGGAGGTCTTTCCTCTTATGGTGTTTTTTTTTACAGTTTTGAGCATCATGTGGGGCAATTATACAGTGTTGAGCATCATGTGTGGCCATTATACAGTATTGAGCATCATTTGTGGCCATTATACAGTATGGAGCACTGTGTGGCCATTATACAGTATGGAGCACTGTGTGGCCATTATACAGTATGGAGCATCATGTGTAGCCATTATACAGTATGGAGCACTGTATGGCCATTATATAGTATTGAGCATCATGTGTGGCCGTTATACAGTATTGAGCATCATGTCTGGCCATTATACAGTATTGAGCATCATGTGTGGCCATTATACAGTATTGAGCATCATATGTGGCCATTATACAATATTGAGCATCATGTGTGGCCATTATACAGTATTGATCATCATGTCTGGCCATTATACAGTATGGAGCATCATGTGTGCCATTATACAGTATTGAGCATCATGTGTGGCCATTATGCAGTATTGAGCATCATGTAGGACCATTAAACAGTATTCAGCATCATGTGTGGCCATTATACAGTTTTGAGCATCATGAGGGGCTATTATACAGTTTTGAGCATCATGTGTGTCCATTATACAGTATGGAGCACTGTGTGGCCATTATACAGTATGGAGCACTGTGTGGCTATTATACAGTATGGAGCATCATGTGTAGCAATTATACAGTATGAAACACTGTATGGCCATTATATAGTATTGACCATCATGTGTGGCCATTATACAGTATTGAGCATCATGTCTGGCCATTATACAGTATGAGCATCATGTGTGGCCACTATGCAGTATTGAGCATCATGTGTGGCCATCATACAGTATTGAGCATCATGTGTGGCCATTATATAGTATTGAGCATCATGTCTGGCCATTATACAGTGTGGAGCATCATGAGTGCCATTATACAGTATTGAGCATCATGTGTGGCCATTATACAGTATTGAGCATCATGTAGGACCATTAAACAGTATTGAGCATCATGTGTGGCCATTATACAGTATTGAGCATCATGTGTGGCCATTATACATTATTGAGCGTCATGTGGGATTGAGCGTCATGTGGGGCCATTAAACAGTGTTGAGCATCATGTGTGGCCATTATACAGTATGGAGCATCATGTAGGGCCATTATACAGTATGGAGCATCATGTGTGGCCATTATACAATATTGAGCGTCATGTGGGGCCATTATACAGTATTGAGCATCATGTGTGGCCATTATACAGTATTGAGCATCATGTGTGGCCATTATACAGTATGGAGCATCATGTGTGGCCATTATACAGTGTTGAGCATCATGTGGGGACATTATACAGTATTGAGCATCATGTGTGGCCATTATACAGTATTGAGCATCATTTGGGGCCATTATACAGTGTTGAGCATCATGTGTGTCCATATTTTTTGTTTATAATTATTGTTTATGAAACAATGTGATCAGCAGTTCTAAATGGGTGTGCTTGGAACATTGATATGGGTGTGACTAGTTGTGAAATGGGTGTGGTCAGAGGCGTGGCCTAACATTTGCCACGACGCGCTGCGCGTGCCACAACTTTGTCCCTCTTTCCCTTCTTCAAAAGTTGCGCCCCTACTTGTATATGTTTGAGGAAAAGGTGTGTGTAAATGGGTGTGGCTTAAAAATGGGTGTGGTTTTCCTACACGCAAACACAGAACCTGTTATTAAAAATTTGAATCCCACCCCTGGGTGTGACTAAGCTAAAAAGGCCAGAGCGTGCACGGATGCAGTCAGTCTTGGCGGGAACAACCAGCGTTCAACAGGGGACAGTTGGTGCTCCGTCCTCTGAGCACTGTGACAGCGCAGGCCCGCACGATAGACTCCCTGTGACCAGATACAGAGACTGTGACGAGAAACATGCCGTGTGCCTGGTGGCTCCTCCAGCTGAAGGTGCCAAACGCTCTGGGCCAGTAAGTTCTGCACTCATGCCGCCTAGGAAGGACCAGGTCACTCACCGGGAACTGTACCTCATCTCACCTGCTTATATCTGTCGAGCTATGTGAAGCTCTGACGGAGTTGGAGATTGTACTTCATACCGCACAACGAACCCTGGACCCAGGACCCAATCCAAGACGCCAAGGACCCACCATCACCCCCGGAAACTGGATCATCGCCTTCAGGATGACACCGGACTCATCACGCGCTAACTGCGTTGGCACCACCGCTTGCACCTAAGACTCTACAGTCAGGAAGCCGTCGGACCGATAAGTTAACCTTTAAAGAACTGCTTCATTACTTATTGTTGTTGTTTAACTCACCCTGCACATTATTTGTGATTATACCAACTGCTAGACTCCTATTTACCCCTTCCCCTCCCTGCCTGGAGTAAAGGTACCTTCACACGAAGCGACGCTGCAGCGATAGCGACAACGATGCCGATCGCTGCAGCGTCGCTGTTTGATCACTGGGGAGCTGTCACACAGACCGCTCTCCAGCGACCAACGATGCCGAGGTCCCCGGGTAACCAGGGTAAACATCGGGTTGCTAAGCGCAGGGCCGCGCTTAGTAACCCGATGTTTACCCTGGTTACCAGCGTAAAAGTAAAAAAACCAAACAGTACATGCTCACCTGCGCGTCCCCCAGCGTCTGCTTCCTGACACTGACTGAGCTCCGGCCCTAACAGCACAGCGGTGATGTCACCGCTGTGCTTTCACTTTCACTTTAGGGACGGTGCTCAGTAAGTGTCAGGAAGCAGAAGCTGGGGGACGCGCAGGTGAGCATGTACTGTTTGTTTTTTTTACTTTTACGCTGGTAACCAGGGTAAACATCGGGTTACTAAGCGCGGCCCTGCGCTTAGCAACCCGATGTTTACCCTGGTTACCAGTGTAAAATATCGCTGGTATCGTTGCTTTTGCTTTCAAACACAACGATACACGGCGATCGGACGACCAAATAAAGTTCTGGACTTTATTCAGTGACCAGCGACATCACAGCAGGATGCTGATCGCTGCTGCGTGTCAAACGAAACGATATCGCTAGCGAGGACGCTGCAACGTCACGGATCGCTAGCGATATCGTTTCGTGTGAAGGTACCTTAACCCCCTGTTCAAGTAAAATATAGTTAACCCTTGCTCTGCCTCCTGTCTGTTACTGCATTCCGCAACTTGCTCACACTTGGCATAGTCAGCAGGATGCAGTCCAACAGCATGGAGGCGGCAGACCAAGCAATTGAGGGGGGCCCAAGATCCAGCATATCCCTGGGGGCAATGTTGAGCAGCCTCATGAAGTTTAATGGGAGCTACACTATGTTATGGAGCTGGACTGAGCAGATCAGGGGTATGATGAGGATGCACCAGATGACCCCTGCGTTAGAGGCGGAGGTTGCCATGATGGCCTTAGATGGAGAGGCAAAGGATTCCATTATGCTACGACCCCCTTGAGACCGGGACACTTTTGACAAGGTGTTACATATACTGGAGGAAACACACACGGGGACCCCACAGACGTAGGGGAATTACGCATGCGTTTATTTTGCCGTGTTCAAAGGGAGGGAGAGATGGTGACACGGTACATGAATGGGTTACAGGAGATCCATACTGCCATAAGTAAAAAAGACGGCGTAGGGGTTGGGCCGACTCACATAGTACTGCTGGATCAGTTGGTGACAGGCTTGAGATACGCACTGCTGAAACAGGTCTTACGAGAGCGCTTGTGAGTAGGGTTGAGCGAAACGGATCGGTCATTTTCATAAGTCGCCGACTTCTGGCAAAGTCGGGTTTCATGAAACCCGACCCGATCCCAGCATGGGATCGGCCATGCGGTACACGATCTTCGTGCCAAAGTCACGTTTCCTATGACGCTTAAAGCGCCATTTCTCAGCCAATGAAGGTGCACGCAGAGTGTGGGCAGCGTGATGACATAGGTCCTGGTCCCCACCATCTTAGAGAAGGGCATGGCAGAGATCGGCTTGCTTTCTGCGGCGTCACAGGGGCTATAAAGGGGCGTTCCCGCCGACCGCCATCTTACTGCTGCTGATCTGAGCGTAGGGAGAGGATGCTGCCGCTTCATCAGAAGCAGGGATAGCGTTAGGCAGGGTAAATTAACCCCAAAACCGCTTGTGCTGTAGCGATTTCCACTGTCCAACACCACCTTTTCTTTTTGGGACAGTGGAGGCTCGATTTCTGTGCAACAGCTCTGTAGGTTATAAGGCTCCCTGATAGCTGCGTTGCTGTGTGTACGCCGCTGTGCAAACCAACTGCTTTTTCAAAGCACAAATCCTGTTGCTCCTTCCTTTCTGCACAGCTATCTTGTTTGTTTGTCCACACTTTTGACTTTTGTGTGCAACAGTCCTTCTTATTGCTGCCTGACATACTTTTCTGATTACTGTAGGGAGATAGTAATTGTAGTCCAGTCCCTTTTTTTTTTTTTGTTATATCTCTTCAAGCCACTTTTTGCCACAGAAAATATACTCTAATACAGTGGCCCAGATTTATTCACAATTCTCCCAGAAAAAAAACTAAAAATGGGAGATTAAGATTGTCAAATCTGCATCAGTGCCAGTCCTGTGTGTGGCATCTGTCTTTGTTTTTCTGCCACAGAAAACCTACTGTATAACAGTGGGCCTGATTTCTTCACAATTCTCCCAGAAAAAAAAATAAAAGTGGGAGATTAAGATTGGCAAATCTGCATTAGTGCCAGTCCTGTGTGTGGCTTTTTTTTTTTTCTGCCACAGAAAACCTACTGTATAACAGTGGGCCTTATTTCTTCACAATTCTCCCAGAAAATAAAATAAAAGTGGGAGATTAAGATTGGCAAATCTGCATTAGTGCCAGTCCTGTGTGTGGCTTTTTTTTTTTTCTGCCACAGAAAACCTACTGTATAACAGTGGGCCTGATTTCTTCACAATTCTCCCAGAAAATACAATAAAAGTGGGAGATTAAGATTGGCAAATCTGCATTAGTGCCAGTCCTGTGTGGCTTTTTTTTTTTTCTGCCACAGAAAACCTACTGTATAACAGTGGGCCTGATTTCTTCACAATTCTCCTAGAAAAAAAAATAAAAGTGGGAGATTAAGATTGGCAAATCTGCATTAGTGCCAGTCCTGTGTGTGGCATCTGTCTTTGTTTTTCTGCCACAGAAACAAACCTACTGTATAACAGTGGGCCTGATTTCTTCACAATTCTCCCAGAAAAAAAAATAAAAGTGGGAGATTAAGATTGGCAAATCTGCATTAGTGCCAGTCCTGTGTGTGGCTTTTTTTGTTTTTTTTTCTGCCACAGAAAACCTACTGTATAACAGTGGGCCTGATTTCTTCACAATTCTCCCAGAAAAAAAAATAAAAGTGGGAGATTAAGATTGGCAAATCTGCATTAGTGCCAGTCCTGTGTGTGGCTTTTTTTTTTTTTTTCTGCCACAGAAAACCTACTGTATAACAGTGGGCCTGATTTCTTCACAATTCTCCCAGAAAAAAAAATAAAAGTGGGAGATTAAGATTGGCAAATCTGCATTAGTGCCAGTCCTGTGTGTGGCTTTTTTTTTTTTCTGCCACAGAAAACCTACTGTATAACAGTGGGCCTGATTTCTTCACAATTCTCCCAGAAAAAAAAATAAAAGTGGGAGATTAAGATTGGCAAATCTGCATTAGTGCCAGTCCTGTGTGTGGCATCTGTCTTTGTTTTTCTGCCACAGAAAACGTACTGTATAACAGTGGGCCTGATTTCTTCACAATTCTCCCAGAAAAAAAAATAAAAGTGGGAGATTAAGATTGGCAAATCTGCATTAGTGCCAATCCTGTGTGTGGCTTTTTTTTTTTTCTGCCACAGAAAACCTACTGTATAACAGTGGGCCTGATTTCTTCACAATTCTCCTAGAAAAAAAAATAAAAGTGGGAGATTAAGATTGGCAAATCTGCATTAGTGCCAGTCCTGTGTGTGGCATCTGTCTTTGTTTTTCTGCCACAGAAACAAACCTACTGTATAACAGTGGGCCTGATTTCTTCACAATTCTCCCAGAAAAAAAAATAAAAGTGGGAGATTAAGATTGGCAAATCTGCATTAGTGCCAGTCCTGTGTGTGGCTTTTTTTGTTTTTTTTTCTGCCACAGAAAACCTACTGTATAACAGTGGGCCTGATTTCTTCACAATTCTCCCAGAAAAAAAAATAAAAGTGGGAGATTAAGATTGGCAAATCTGCATTAGTGCCAGTCCTGTGTGTGGCTTTTTTTTTTTTTTTCTGCCACAGAAAACCTACTGTATAACAGTGGGCCTGATTTCTTCACAATTCTCCCAGAAAAAAAAAATAAAAGTGGGAGATTAAGATTGGCAAATCTGCATTAGTGCCAATCCTGTGTGTGGCTTTTTTTTTTTTTTCTGCCACAGAAAACCTACTGTATAACAGTGGGCCTGATTTCTTCACAATTCTCCCAGAAAAAAAAATAAAAGTGGGAGATTAAAATTGGCAAATCTGCATTAGTGCCAGTCCTGTGTGAGGCTTTTTTTTTTTCTGCCACAGAAAACCTACTGTATAACAGTGGGCCTGATTTCTTCACAATTCTCCCAGAAAAAAAAATAAAAGTGGGAGATTAAGATTGGCAAATCTGCATTAGTGCCAGTCCTGTGTGTGGCATCTGTCTTTGTTTTTCTGCCACAGAAACAAACCTACTGTATAACAGTGGGCCTGATTTCTTCACAATTCTCCCAGAAAAAAAAATAAAAGTGGGAGATTAAGATTGGCAAATCTGCATTAGTGCCAGTCCTGTGTGTGGCTTTTTTAGTTTTTTTTTCTGCCACAGAAAACCTACTGTATAACAGTGGGCCTGATTTCTTCACAATTCTCCCAGAAAAAAAATAAAAGTGGGAGATTAAGATTGGCAAATCTGCATTAGTGCCAGTCCTGTGTGTTTTTTTTTTGTTTTTTTTTCTGCCACAGAAAACCTACTGTATAACAGTGGGCCTGATTTCTTCACAATTCTCCCAGAAAAAAAAATAAAAGTGGGAGATTAAGATTGGCAAATCTGCATTAGTGCCAGTCCTGTGTGTGGCTTTTTTTTTTTTTTCTGCCACAGAAAACCTACTGTATAACAGTGGGCCTGATTTCTTCACAATTCTCCCAGAAAAAAAAATAAAAGTGGGAGATTAAGATTGGCAAATCTGCATTAGTGCCAGTCCTGTGTGTGGCTTTTTTTTTTTTCCTGCCACAGAAAACCTACTGTATAACAGTGGGCCTGATTTCTTCACAATTCTCCCAGAAAAAAAAATAAAAGTGGGAGATTAAGATTGGCAAATCTGCATTAGTGCCAGTCCTGTGTGTGGCTTTTTTTGTTTTTTTTTCTGCCACAGAAATCCTACTGTATAACAGTGGGCCTGATTTCTTCACAATTCTCCCAGAAAAAAAATAAAAGTGGGAGATTAAGATTGGCAAATCTGCATTAGTGCCAGTCCTGTGTGTGGCATCTGCAGGCTCGGACTGGCCCACCGGAGAACCGGAGGATCCTCCGGTGGGCCCAGGCACTGACACCTGCTGGCAGGGCCCCCACTGCTCCAGGGGCCCCCACTGCTCCGGGGGCCCCCCCGGCCGCCCCCCACCCACCCTCCTTGAAGACGATACTCACCCTGCTCCAGCGATGGTCTCGGCGTCTGCTCTGCACTGCATCTTCTTCCTGCTTGTGCGGTCACGTGGTATCGCTTCATTAAGGTCATGAATATGCGCATATTCATGACTTTAATCAGTATCACATGACCGCACAAGCTCAAGCAGGAAGAAGATGCAGTGCAGAGCAGACGCCGAGACCATCGCTGGAGCAGGCAGCAGGGTGAGTATCGTCTTCAAGGAGGGTGGGTGGCGGCCGGGGGGCCCCCGGAGCAGTGGGGGACACTGGGGGGGCAGAATGCTGGACACACACTGGGGCAGAATGCTGGAGACACGCTGGGGAAGATTGCTGGAGACACGCTGGGGCAGATTGCTGGAGACACACTGGGGCAGATTGCTGGACACACACTGGGGCAGAATGCTGGAGACACACTGGGGCAGATTGCTGGAGACACACTGGGGCAGAATGCTGGAGACACACTGGGGCAGAATGCTGGAGACACACTGGGGCAGAATGCTGGAGACACACTGGGGCAGAATGCTGGAGACACACTGGGGCAGAATGCTGGACACACACTGGGGCAGAATGCTGGAGACACACTGGGGCAGAATGCTGGAGACACACTGGGGCAGAATGCTGGAGACACACTGGGGCAGATTGCTGGAGACACACTGGGGCAGATTGCTGGACACACACTGGGGCAGAATGCTGGAGACACACTGGGGCAGAATGCTGGACACACTGGGGGCAGAATGCTGGACACACTGGGGGCAGAATGCTGGACACACTGGGGGCAGAATGCTGGACACACTGGGGGCAGAATGCTGGACACACTGGGGGCAGAATGCTGGACACACTGGGGGCAGAATGCTGGACACACTGGGGGCAGAATGCTGGACACACTGGGGGCAGTGCTGGACATACTGGGGCAGATTGTTGGACACACTGGGGGTAATATGCTGGACACACTGGGGCAGATTGCTGGACACTGGGGCAATATGCTGGACATACTGGGGCAGGTTGCTGGACACACTGGGGGTAATATGCTGGACACACTGGGGTAGATTGCTGGACACACTGGGGGCAGGACTGGAGGCATGGGCAAATGTATGTAGATACAGGGCATGATTGGAGACACGGGGCAGAATGAAAGACATGGGGCAGGATTGGATCATGGGGCAGGATGGATACGATGGAGACAGATGGGGCAGGATGGGGAGATCACATGGGGTAGAATGGATACTCATGAGGGCAGGATGCGAGAACATATGGCTGGAGCCAGGAATGAGATAAACGGGGCCAGGAAGGGGAATATTATTACCATAGGGGCTAATTAAGGGATATTATTACTGCAGTGATGTATTTATTTTATTTTTTGAGTATACTGTTTTAATTGGGGGGGCGGTCCTGTTACTGTGTAGAGTGACACTATGTCGCCTTTTTTTCTTCATGTGGTGTACTGTAGAAGTTGTGAAAAATTAAGTAATGTGTTCTGCAAGCGGAGCTCGAGATAACTGTGTTATTTCCTGCAGAAACGAGTCCTGGCTGGATGAAGTGACGGCGGTCTGTGCTGGATGAAAGATGAAGGACTTCACCTAGAGACGTCACTGGTGAGTCAGTGTTACCTATACACTGACACTATACACTGTATACTGTTGTGAATTTGCTTTTTGCTCCCTCTAGTGGTTACTAGTTTTTTGACTCTGGTTTTTTCTGTCATTCCTTTTATCCGCACCTGGGTCGTTAGTTAGGGGTGTTGCTATATAAGCTCCCTGGACCTTCAGTTCAATGCCTGGCAACGTAGTTATCAGAGCTAGTCTGCTGTGCTCTTGTCTACTGATCCTGGTTCCAGTTATATCAGCTAAGTCTGCCTTTTGCTTTTTGCTATTTGTTTTGGTTTTGTATTTTTGTCCAGCTTGTTCCAAATCTGTATCCTGACCTTTGCTGGAAGCTCTAGGGGGCTGGTGTTCTCCCCCCGGACCGTTAGACGGTTCGGGGGTTCTTGAATTTCCAGTGTGGATTTTGATAGGGTTTTTGTTGACCATATAAGTTACCTTTCTTTATTCTGCTATCAGTAAGCGGGCCTCTCTGTGCTAAACCTGGTTCATTTCTGTGTTTGTCATTTCCTCTTACCTCACCGTTATTATTTGTGGGGGGCTTCTATCCAGCTTTGGGGTCCCCTTCTCTGGAGGCAAGAAAGGTCTTTTGTTTTCCTCTACTAGGGGTAGCTAGATTCTCCGGCTGGAGCGTGTCATCTAGAATCAACGTAGGAATGATCCCCGGCTACTTCTAGTGTTGGCTGTTGTGAATTTGGATTCTGGGCTCCCCCGGTGGCTACTGGTGGAATTGAACTGGTGTCTTCATCTTCTCTGTTCACCTGTTCCCATCAAGATGTGGGAGTCGCTATATAACCTTGCTGCTCTGTTAGTTGCTTGCCGGTCAACAATGTTATCAGAAGCCTCTCTGTGCTTGTTCCTGCTCCTAGACAACTACTAGATAAGTTGGACTCTTGTCCATGTTTGTTTTTGCATTTTGTTCCAGTTCACAGCTGTAGTTTCGTTACTGTGTCTGGAAAGCTCTTGTGAACGGGAATTGCCACTCTGGTGTTATGAGTTAATGCCAGAGTTTTAAAGTAATTTCTGGATGGTGTTTTTTGATAGGGTTTTCAGCTGACCATGAAAGTGTCCTTTCTGTCTTCTGCTATGTAGTAAGTGGACCTCAAATTTGCTAAACCTATTTTCATACTACGTTTGTTATTTCATCTCAACTCACCGCCAATACATGTGGGGGGCCTCTGTCTCCTTTCGGGGTATTTCTCTAGAGGTGAGCTAGGACTAATATTTTCCTCTGCTAGCTTTATTTAGTCCTCCGGCTGGGCTGGGCATCTAGAATCAACGTAGGCATGCTACCCGGCCACTGCTAGTTGTGCGTTAGGTTTAGTTCATGGTCAGCTCAGTTCCCATCTTCCAAGAGCTAGTTCCTATATATGCTTATGCTATGTTCTCTTGCCATTGAGAACATGACAGTTTGACCGGCCCGCAAAGTGTTAATTGTTTGGGCTGAAGCAGGAGGAAAAGAAGTGTTGAAGGGAAATTTTTTTTTTTTTTTTTTTTCCCCCCTCAGAGTTTTGCTGCCTAGCCCTTAATTGCTGTCTAGCTGCTTCTTACCTCCTCTTAACCCTTGAATGGCTCTGTGTCCACCTGTTTGTAATGGATCTTCAGAGTGTAACTGCAGGTTTGAATAATCTCGCCACGAAGGTACAAAATTTGCAAGATTTTGTTTGTCATGCACCTGTATCTGAGCCGAGAATTCCTTTGCCGGAATTTTTCTCGGGGAATAGATCCGGGTTTCAGAATTTTCGAAATAATTGCAAATTATTTTTGTCTCTGAAATCTCGCTCTGCCGGAGACCCTGCACAGCAGGTCAGGATTGTGATTTCCTTGCTCCGGGGCGACCCTCAAGACTGGGCTTTTTCATTGACACCAGGGGATCCTGCGTTGCTCAATGTGGATGCGTTTTTTCTGGCCTTGGGGTTGCTTTATGACGAACCTCATTTGGAGCTTCAGGCAGAAAAAACTTTGATGTCCCTATCTCAGGGGCAAGATGAAGCGGAAATTTACTGCCAAAGATTCCGTAAATGGTCTGTGCTTACTCAGTGGAATGAGTGCGCCCTGGCGGCGACTTTCAGAGAGGGTCTCTCTGATGCCATTAAGGATGTTATGGTGGGGTTCCCTGTGCCTGCGGGTCTGAATGAGTCCATGACAATGGCTATTCAGATCGATAGGCGTTTGCGGGAGCGCAAACCAGTGCACCATCTGGCGGTGTCCACTGAGAAGTCGCCAGAGAGTATGCAGTGTGATAGAATTCTGTCCCGAAGCGAGCGGCAGAATTTTAGACGGAGAAATGGGTTGTGTTTCTATTGTGGTGATTCTACTCATGTTATATCAGCATGCTCTAAGCGCACTAAAAAGCTTGGTAAATCTGTTTCCATTTGCACCTCACCGTCTAAATTTATTCTATCTGTGACCCTGATTTGCTCTTTGTCATCTATTACCACGGACGCCTATGTCGACTCTGGCGCCGCTTTGAGTCTTATGGATTGGTCCTTTGCCAAACGCTGTGGGTATGATTTAGAGCCTTTGGAGACTCCTATTCCTCTGAAGGGGATTGACTCCACCCCATTGGCTAATAATAAACCACAATACTGGACACAAGTAACTATGCGTATTAATCCGGATCACCAGGAGATTATTCGCTTTCTGGTGCTGTATAATCTACATGATGATTTGGTGCTAGGATTGCCTTGGCTGCAATCTCACAACCCAGTCCTCGACTGGAGAGCTATGTCTGTGTTGGGCTGGGGATGTAAGGGGGCTCATGGGGATGTACCTGTGGTTTCCATTTCATCATCCATTCCCTCTGAAATTCCTGAGTTCCTGTCTGACTATCGTGACGTCTTTGAAGAATCCAAGCTTGGTTCGTTACCTCCGCACCGAGAGTGCGATTGTGCCATAGATTTAATCCCGGGTAGTAAATACCCAAAGGGTCGTTTATTTAATCTGTCTGTGCCTGAACATGCTGCTATGCGAGAATATATAAAGGAGTCCTTGGAAAAGGGACATATTCGTCCATCGTCATCTCCCTTAGGAGCCGGTTTTTTCTTTGTGTCAAAAAAAAGACGGCTCTTTGAGACCATGTATTGATTATCGGCTTTTGAATAAAATCACTGTTAAATATCAATACCCATTGCCGTTGCTGACTGATTTGTTTGCTCGCATAAAGGGGGCTAAGTGGTTCTCTAAGATTGACCTTCGTGGGGCGTATAATTTGGTGCGAATCAGGCAGGGGGATGAGTGGAAAACCGCATTTAATACGCCCGAGGGCCACTTTGAGTATTTAGTGATGCCTTTTGGTCTTTCTAATGCTCCGTCAGTTTTCCAGTCCTTTATGCATGATATTTTTCGCGATTATTTGGATAAATTTATGATTGTGTATCTGGATGATATTCTGATTTTTTCGGATGACTGGGACTCTCATGTCCAGCAAGTCAGGAGGGTTTTTCAGGTTTTGCGGTCTAATTCTTTGTGTGTGAAGGGTTCTAAGTGTGTTTTTGGGGTACAGAGGATTTCCTTTTTGGGATATATTTTTTCCCCCTCTTCCATTGAAATGGATCCTGTCAAGGTTCAAGCTATTTGTGATTGGACGCAGCCCTCTTCTCTTAAGAGTCTTCAGAAATTTTTGGGCTTTGCTAACTTTTATCGTCGATTTATTGCTGGTTTTTCGGATATTGCTAAGCCATTGACCGATTTGACTAAGAAGGGTGCTGATGTTGCTGATTGGTCCCCTGATGCTGTGGAGGCCTTTCGGGAGCTTAAGCGCCGTTTTTCCTCTGCCCCTGTGTTGCGTCAGCCTGATGTTGCTCTACCTTTTCAGGTTGAGGTCGACGCTTCTGAGATCGGAGCTGGGGCAGTGTTGTCGCAGAAAAGTTCTGACTGCTCCGTGATGAGGCCTTGTGCCTTCTTTTCCCGTAAATTTTCGCCCGCTGAGCGGAATTATGATGTTGGGAATCGGGAGCTTTTGGCCATGAAGTGGGCTTTTGAGGAGTGGCGCCATTGGCTTGAGGGGGCCAGACATCAGGTGGTGGTATTGACTGACCACAAAAATTTGATTTATCTTGAGACCGCCAGGCGCCTGAATCCTAGACAGGCGCGCTGGTCATTATTTTTCTCTCGGTTTAATTTTGTGGTGTCATACCTACCGGGTTCTAAGAATGTTAAGGCGGATGCCCTTTCTAGGAGTTTTGAGCCTGACTCGCCTGGTAACTCTGAGCCCACAGGTATCCTTAAGGATGGAGTGGTATTGTCAGCCGTTTCTCCAGACCTGCGGCGGGCCTTGCAGGAGTTTCAGGCGGAGAGACCTGATCGTTGCCCACCTGATAAACTGTTTGTTCCTGATGATTGGACCAGTAGAGTCATCTCTGAGGTTCATTCTTCTGCGTTGGCAGGTCATCCTGGCATTTTTGGTACCAGGGATTTGGTGGCAAGGTCCTTCTGGTGGCCTTCCCTGTCACGAGATGTGCGAGGCTTTGTGCAGTCTTGTGACGTTTGTGCTCGGGCCAAGCCTTGTTGTTCTCGGGCTAGTGGATTATTGTTGCCCTTGCCTATTCCTAAGAGGCCTTGGACGCACATCTCGATGGATTTTATTTCAGATCTGCCTGTTTCTCAGAAGATGTCTGTCATCTGGGTGGTGTGTGACCGTTTTTCTAAGATGGTCCATTTGGTTCCTCTGCCCAAGTTACCTTCTTCTTCCGAGTTGGTTCCTCTGTTTTTTCAAAATGTTGTTCGTTTGCATGGTATTCCTGAGAATATCGTTTCTGACAGAGGGACCCAATTCGTGTCTAGATTTTGGCGGGCATTCTGTGCTAGGATGGGCATAGATTTATCTTTTTCGTCCGCTTTCCATCCTCAGACGAATGGCCAGACCGAGCGGATTAATCAGACCCTGGAGACATATCTGAGGTGTTTTGTGTCTGCTGACCAGGATGATTGGGTTGCTTTTTTGCCATTGGCGGAGTTCGCTCTCAATAATCGGGCCAGCTCTGCCACTTTGGTGTCCCCGTTTTTCTGTAATTCGGGGTTTCATCCTCGATTTTCCTCTGGTCAGGTGGAATCTTCGGATTGTCCTGGAGTGGATGCTGTGGTGGAGAGATTGCATCAGACCTGGGGGCAGGTGGTGGACAATTTGAGGTTGTCCCAGGAGAAGACTCAGCTTTTTGCCAACCGCCACCGTCGTGTTGGTCCTCGGCTTTCTGTTGGGGATTTGGTGTGGTTGTCTTCTCGTTTTGTCCCTATGAGGGTCTCTTCTCCTAAGTTTAAGCCTCGGTTTATCGGCCCGTATAAGATATTGGAGATTCTTAACCCTGTTTCCTTCCGTTTGGACCTCCCTGCATCCTTTTCTATTCATAACGTTTTTCATCGGTCATTATTGCGCAGGTATGAGGTACCGGTTGTGCCTTCCGTTGAGCCTCCTGCTCCGGTGTTGGTTGAGGGTGAGTTGGAGTACGTTGTGGAGAAAATTTTGGACTCTCGTGTTTCCAGACGGAGACTCCAGTATCTGGTCAAGTGGAAGGGATACGGCCAGGAGGATAATTCTTGGGTGAATGCATCTGATGTTCATGCCTCCGATCTGGTTCGTGCCTTTCATAGGGCCCATCCTGATCGCCCTGGTGGTTCTGGTGAGGGTTCGGTGCCCCCTCCTTGAGGGGGGGGTACTGTTGTGAATTTGGATTCTGGGCTCCCCCGGTGGCTACTGGTGGAATTGAACTGGTGTCTTCATCTTCTCTGTTCACCTGTTCCCATCAAGATGTGGGAGTCGCTATATAACCTTGCTGCTCTGTTAGTTGCTTGCCGGTCAACAATGTTATCAGAAGCCTCTCTGTGCTTGTTCCTGCTCCTAGACAACTACTAGATAAGTTGGACTCTTGTCCATGTTTGTTTTTGCATTTTGTTCCAGTTCACAGCTGTAGTTTCGTTACTGTGTCTGGAAAGCTCTTGTGAACGGGAATTGCCACTCTGGTGTTATGAGTTAATGCCAGAGTTTTAAAGTAATTTCTGGATGGTGTTTTTTGATAGGGTTTTCAGCTGACCATGAAAGTGTCCTTTCTGTCTTCTGCTATGTAGTAAGTGGACCTCAAATTTGCTAAACCTATTTTCATACTACGTTTGTTATTTCATCTCAACTCACCGCCAATACATGTGGGGGGCCTCTGTCTCCTTTCGGGGTATTTCTCTAGAGGTGAGCTAGGACTAATATTTTCCTCTGCTAGCTTTATTTAGTCCTCCGGCTGGGCTGGGCATCTAGAATCAACGTAGGCATGCTACCCGGCCACTGCTAGTTGTGCGTTAGGTTTAGTTCATGGTCAGCTCAGTTCCCATCTTCCAAGAGCTAGTTCCTATATATGCTTATGCTATGTTCTCTTGCCATTGAGAACATGACAGTTGGCGTTAGGAGTAGATATATGGTCAAACCAGTTACCACTGCCCTATGAGCTGGATTTTTGTATTCTGCAGACTTCCACGTACCTCTGAGACCCTCGCCATTGGGGTCATAACAGTTTGCCAGGCCGGTATTAAATGTTTAATGCATTGCAGAAGAGGGATTATAAGAAAGAAGATTCTGAGTTTTTTTTTTTTTTTTTCTTCTTCCCCTTTACCTCAGAGTGGCTATGCTTGCTGCAGACATGAATGTCCAGACCTTGATTACAAGTGTGGACCAGCTGGCTACTCGTGTGCAGGGCATACAAGACTATGTTATCAGAAATCCTAGGTCAGAACCTAAAATACCGATTCCTGAACTGTTTTCCGGAGACAGGTTTAAGTTTAGGAATTTCATGAATAATTGTAAATTGTTTTTGTCCCTGAGACCCTGTTCATCTGGAGACTCTGCTCAGCAAGTAAAAATTGTTATTTCGTTCTTACGGGGCGACCCTCAGGATTGGGCTTTTTCGCTGGCGCCAGGAGATCCGGCATTGGCTGATATTGATGCGTTTTTTCTGGCGCTCGGTTTACTTTATGAGGAACCCAATCTTGAGATTCAGGCAGAAAAGGCCTTGCTGGCTATGTCTCAGGGGCAGGACGAGGCTGAAGTGTATTGCCAAAAATTTCGGAAATGGTCCGTGCTGACACATTGGAACGAGTGTGCACTGGCCGCTAATTTTAGAAATGGCCTTTCTGAAGCCATTAAGAATGTTATGGTGGGTTTTCCCATTCCCACAGGTCTGAATGATACTATGGCACTGGCTATTCAAATTGACCGGCGGTTGCGGGAGCGCAAAACCGCAAATTCCCTCATGGTGTTGTCTGAACGGACACCTAATTTGGTGCAATGTGATAGAAAAACCGCAAATTCCCTCATGGTGTTGTCTGAACAGACACCTGATTTAATGCAATGTGATAGAATCCTGACTAGAAATGAGCGGAAAATTCATAGACGCCGGAATGGCTTGTGCTACTACTGTGGTGATTCTACACATGTTATCTCAGCATGCTCTAAACGTATAGCTAAGGTTGTTAGTCCTGTCACCGTTGGTAATTTGCAACCTAAATTTATTCTGTCTGTAACTTTGATTTGCTCACTGTCGTCTTATCCGGTCATGGCGTTTGTAGATTCAGGTGCTGCCCTGAGTCTTATGGATCTGTCATTTGCTAAGCGCTGTGGTTTTACTCTTGAACCATTAGAAAATCCTATTCCTCTTAGGGGTATTGATGCTACGCCATTGGCAGCAAATAAACCGCAGTATTGGACACAGGTTACCATGTGCATGACTCCTGAACACCGCGAGGTGATACGTTTCCTGGTTTTACATAAAATGCATGATTTGGTTGTTTTAGGGCTGCCATGGTTACAGACCCATAATCCAGTCCTGGACTGGAAGGCTATGTCAGTCTCAAGTTGGGGCTGTCGGGGTATTCATGGGGATTCCCTGCCTGTGTCTATTGCTTCTTCTACGCCTTCGGAAGTTCCGGAGTATTTGTCTGATTATCAGGATGTCTTCAGTGAGTCTGAGTCCAGTGCACTGCCTCCTCATAGGGACTGTGACTGTGCTATAGATTTGATCCCAGGCAGTAAATTTCCTAAGGGAAGACTGTTTAATCTGTCGGTACCTGAACATACCGCTATGCGTTCATATATCAAGGAGTCTCTGGAGAAAGGACATATTCGTCCGTCCTCTTCCCCTCTTGGTGCGGGATTCTTTTTTGTGGCAAAAAAGGACGGATCTTTGAAACCTTGTATTGATTATCAGCTTTTAAATAAGATCACTGTCAAATTTCAGTATCCTTTACCGCTGTTGTCTGACTTGTTTGCCCGGATTAAAGGTGCCAAGTGGTTCACCAAGATAGACCTTCGTGGTGCGTACAACCTTGTGCGCATTAAGCAAGGTGATGAATGGAAAACCGCATTCAATACGCCCGAAGGTCATTTTGAGTACTTGGTGATGCCTTTTGGGCTCTCCAATGCGCCTTCAGTTTTTCAGTCCTTTATGCATGACATTTTCCGGAAGTATCTGGATAAATTTTTGATTGTTTATCTGGATGATATTTTGGTTTTTTCTGATAATTGGGATTCGCATGTGGAGCAGGTCAGGTTGGTCTTTAAAATTTTGCGTGAAAATTCTTTGTTTGTCAAGGGCTCAAAGTGTCTCTTTGGTGTACAGAAGGTTCCCTTTTTGGGGTTCATTTTTTCCCCTTCTGCTGTGGAGATGGACCCAGTCAAGGTCCGAGCTATTCTTGATTGGACTCAGCCCTCGTCAGTTAAGAGTCTTCAGAAGTTCTTGGGTTTCGCTAACTTCTACCGTCGTTTTATCGCTAATTTTTCTAGCATTGTGAAACCTTTGACGGATATGACCAAGAAGGGCTCCGATGTAGCTAACTGGGCTCCTGCTGCCGTGGAGGCTTTCCAGGAGTTGAAACGCCGGTTTACTTCGGCGCCTGTTTTGTGCCAGCCCGATGTCTCACTTCCCTTTCAGGTTGAGGTGGATGCTTCAGAGATTGGAGCAGGGGCCGTTTTGTCGCAGAGAGGCCCTGGTTGCTCTGTTATGAAACCTTGTGCCTTTTTCTCTAGGAAGTTTTCGCCTGCCGAGCGAAATTATGATGTGGGCAATCGGGAGTTGTTGGCCATGAAATGGGCATTTGAGGAGTGGCGTCATTGGCTCGAGGGTGCTAAGCATCGTGTGGTGGTCTTGACTGATCACAAAAATCTGATGTATCTCGAGTCTGCTAAACGCCTTAATCCGAGACAGGCCCGCTGGTCATTGTTTTTCTCCCGCTTTGATTTTGTTGTCTCGTATTTACCAGGTTCAAAGAATGTGAAGGCCGATGCTCTTTCTAGGAGCTTTGTGCCTGATGCTCCTGGAGTCGCTGATCCTGTTGGTATTCTTAAAGATGGAGTTATCTTGTCAGCTATTTCTCCGGATCTGCGACGTGTGTTGCAGAGATTTCAGGCTGATAGGCCTGAGTCTTGTCCACCTGACAGACTGTTTGTCCCGGATAAGTGGACCAGCAGAGTCATTTCCGAGGTTCATTCCTCGGTGTTGGCAGGTCACCCGGGAATTTTTGGCACCAGAGATCTGGTGGCCAGGTTCTTTTGGTGGCCTTCCTTGTCAAGGGATGTGCGGTCATTTGTGCAGTCCTGTGGGACTTGTGCTCGAGCTAAGCCTTGCTGTTCTCGTGCCAGCGGTTTGCTCTTGCCCTTGCCTGTCCCGAAGAGACCTTGGACACATATCTCCATGGATTTCATTTCTGATCTTCCGCTATCTCAGGGCATGTCCGTTATCTGGGTGATATGTGATCGCTTCTCAAAGATGGTCCATTTGGTTCCTTTGCCTAAGCTGCCTTCCTCTTCCGATCTGGTTCCTGTGTTTTTCCAGAACGTGGTTCGTTTGCACGGCATCCCTGAGAATATTGTGTCAGACAGAGGATCCCAGTTCGTTTCCAGGTTCTGGCGATCCTTTTGTAGTAGGATGGGCATTGATTTGTCGTTTTCGTCTGCTTTCCATCCTCAGACTAATGGACAGACGGAGCGAACCAATCAGACTTTGGAGGCTTATTTGAGGTGTTTTGTCTCTGCTGATCAGGACGATTGGGTGACATTCTTGCCGTTGGCTGAGTTTGCCCTTAATAATCGGGCTAGTTCCGCCACCTTGGTTTCGCCTTTTTTCTGCAACTCTGGTTTCCATCCTCGCTTTTCTTCGGGTCATGTGGAGCCTTCTGACTGTCCTGGGGTGGATTCTGTGGTGGATAGGTTGCAGCGGATCTGGAATCATGTGGTGGACAACTTGAAGTTGTCACAGGAGAGGGCTCAGCGCTTTGCCAACCGCCGCCGCGGTGTGGGTCCCCGACTACGCGTTGGGGATTTGGTATGGCTTTCTTCCCGCTTTGTTCCTATGAAGGTCTCCTCTCCCAAATTTAAACCTCGTTTTATTGGGCCTTACAAGATATTGGAAATCCTTAATCCTGTATCTTTTCGTCTGGATCTTCCTGTGTCGTTTGCTATTCACAATGTATTTCATAGGTCCTTGTTGCGGCGGTACATTGTGCCTGTAGTTCCTTCTGCTGAGCCTCCTGCTCCGGTGTTGGTTGAGGGCGAGTTGGAGTACGTGGTGGAGAAGATCTTGGATTCTCGCCTCTCCAGGCGGAGGCTTCAGTACCTGGTCAAGTGGAAGGGCTATGGTCAGGAGGATAATTCCTGGGTGGTCGCCTCTGATGTTCATGCGGCCGATTTAGTTCGTGCCTTTCATGCCGCTCATCCTGATCGCCCTGGTGGTCGTGGTGAGGGTTCGGTGACCCCTCACTAAGGGGGGGGTACTGTTGTGAATTTGCTTTTTGCTCCCTCTAGTGGTTACTAGTTTTTTGACTCTGGTTTTTTCTGTCATTCCTTTTATCCGCACCTGGGTCGTTAGTTAGGGGTGTTGCTATATAAGCTCCCTGGACCTTCAGTTCAATGCCTGGCAACGTAGTTATCAGAGCTAGTCTGCTGTGCTCTTGTCTACTGATCCTGGTTCCAGTTATATCAGCTAAGTCTGCCTTTTGCTTTTTGCTATTTGTTTTGGTTTTGTATTTTTGTCCAGCTTGTTCCAAATCTGTATCCTGACCTTTGCTGGAAGCTCTAGGGGGCTGGTGTTCTCCCCCCGGACCGTTAGACGGTTCGGGGGTTCTTGAATTTCCAGTGTGGATTTTGATAGGGTTTTTGTTGACCATATAAGTTACCTTTCTTTATTCTGCTATCAGTAAGCGGGCCTCTCTGTGCTAAACCTGGTTCATTTCTGTGTTTGTCATTTCCTCTTACCTCACCGTTATTATTTGTGGGGGGCTTCTATCCAGCTTTGGGGTCCCCTTCTCTGGAGGCAAGAAAGGTCTTTTGTTTTCCTCTACTAGGGGTAGCTAGATTCTCCGGCTGGAGCGTGTCATCTAGAATCAACGTAGGAATGATCCCCGGCTACTTCTAGTGTTGGCGTTAGGAGTAGATATATGGTCAAACCAGTTACCACTGCCCTATGAGCTGGATTTTTGTATTCTGCAGACTTCCACGTACCTCTGAGACCCTCGCCATTGGGGTCATAACAGTATACTATATACAGAGGTCCTGTGTACAATGTCACCAGTGATCACTGTATTACCTATACATTATACACAGAGCTCCTGTGTATAATGTCACCAGTGATCTCTGTATTACCTCTACACAGACACTGCATACTAAGTACAGATCTCCTGTGTATAATGTCACTTAGGCTGCCGTCACACATTCAGTATTTAGTCAGTATTTTACATCAGTATTTGTAAGCCAAAACCAGGAGTGGGTGATAAATGCAGAAGTGGTGCACATGTTTCTATTATACTTTTCCTCAAATTGTTCCACTCCTGGTTTTGGCTTACAAATACTGATGTAAAATACTGACCAAATACTGCTAGTGTGACAGCAGCCTTATGGTGATAGTATTGTGGTTTTTTTTTTTTTTTTTTAAATTTCTGATCAGTATTGTAGTATTCAGTCACTATGTGGTGGTAATATGTGGTCTGGAAATGGTGTTGTGGTATTTGTCCCTTGTATGTGCTATTTGGTCACCAAGTGGTGGTAATATGTGGTCTTGATATGGTGCGGTGGTATTTGTCCCTTGTATGTAGTATTATTCGGTCACTATGTGGTCTGGTCATGGTGTGGCGGTATTTCTTCCTGTATGTGGTAATATTGGTCTTGGTATAGTGGATTGTGTTGTGTATGGCGGTCATTTGTTCTCTCTGATATTAATTAGGAGAAGATTCTTTATTTCCATTAGAGTTTTAATGCTTTGTACACAGCGGCGGAGATGCACTTACAGGGGTTTCCTGTGGAAAAAAGTAATCACCTCTCCACAGGATAAGTGATAACATATTGATTGGTGGGGGTCTGATTGCTTTGACCCATTCAGCAAAATGTGGAACTTTTTATCCCCATTAGACTGGAGTGGCATGTCCGACTAGATCACTGATCCATTCATTCCCTCAGTGGCTGCTCTTGTTTTTTTCTGGAAGCCCCAAAGAGAATGAATGGAGCTGCGGTCAGAAATCCCACTTGCCGCTGCATTTTAAAATAGTGATAAAAGTGTCCTGTCAGGGATAAAAGTTCCCCAGTTTCTCATGGTCGGATCTAAGCGATCACCTATCCTGTGGAGCCCATGGATCAGTGATAACTTGTTTTACCAAGAACCACATTAATGTAAACTACCGTAATTATACATCCCAGTTATTGGGGCACACGGTAGATGTGCGGCAGCCGCCGGTGTTTTACAGCCGATGCTCCACTATAATGACAGATATTTGCATATAGCTGTAGGGTGGGCCCCTAGAGTCCATTCCTCTGGTGGGCCCCAGACACTCCAGTCCGACGCTGGGCATCTGTCTTTGTTTTTCTGCCACAGAAAACCTACTGTATAACAGTGGGCCAGATTAAATCACTTGTCTCACATATTCCCAAAAAAAATTAAAATAAAGGGAGAATAATCTTGCCAAACCTGTGCATCTGTGCGAGTGCTGTCTGTGGTATCTGTCAGTCATTTTGTGCCACAGGAACTATACCGTGATATAGTGGGCCTGATTCAATCCCTTGTCTCCCATATCAAAAAAAAGAGGGACATTTCTATTGCCAGTGTGTGCATCTGCGTCAGTCCGGCTAGTGCCATATCTGCCAGCCTCCTTCTGCTAATCAAACTGTGTTGTGTAATACAATGGGCCTGATTTTTCCCTGCATTCTCCCACACAAAACAGTTACATTTCTATTGCCAGTGGGTGCATCTCCGTCAGTCCTGTCAGTGTCATATCTGCCAGCCTCTTTCTGCCAATCAAACTGTGTAGTGTAATACAGTGGGCCTGATTTTTCCCTGCATTCTCCCACACATAAAGAGGGACATTTCTATTGCCAGTGTTTTTATCTGCGTCACTCCTGTTAGTGCCATATCTGCCAGCCTCTTTCTGCCAATCAAACTGTGTAGTGTAATACAGTGGGCCTGATTTTTCACTGCATTCTCCCACACAAAAAAAGTTACATTTCTATTGCCAGTGTGTGCATCTGCGTCAGTCCTGTCAGTGTCATATCTGCCAGCCTCTTTCTGCCAATCAAACTGCCTAGTGTAATACAGTGGGCCTGATTTTTCCCTGCATTCTCCCACACATAAAGAGGGACATTTCTATTGCCAGTGTTTTTACCTGCGTCACTCCTGTTCATGCCATATCTGCCAGCCTCTTTCTGCCAATCAAACAGTGTAGTGTAATACAGTGGACCTGATTTTTCACTGCATTCTCCCACACAAAAAAAGTTACATTTCTATTGCCAGTGTGTGCATCTGCGTCAGTCCTGTCAGTGTCATATCTGCCAGCCTCTTTCTGCCAATCAAACTGTGTAGTGTAATACAGTGGGTCTGATTTTTCACAGCATTCTCCCACACATAAAGAGGGACATTTCTATTGCCAGTGTTTTTATCTGCGTCACTCCTGTTAGTGCCATTGTGAGGGAAGAAATTAAGAAAGATTCTCCATTTTGTGCTTTTCAACTCCATTTTGTTGTTTTGATATAAATTTTGTTAGTAGGCTAAAGTTTACAGCTGTTATGAGACCTTGATTGTTGCAATCTAAATAGAACATGAGACTGAGGGTGTATTGTTCTACAAAACTTTGACGCACAGACTGTTCCTGTATTCTTATAGGTTAAGAACTGTGAGCGTGTTCTTATGCTGATTGGTTGAAGTATAATTTCTATGACTATGAAAAGTCATGCAGAATAAACGGGGGCCAGAGAGATCAGCTTGATCCCCCCAGAGACACACGTCTCCGTCTGGTCATTTTCAGTTGCCGGCAACACCTTGTAGATTAATTTGGAAATCACTGAGTTAACCGTGAAGGATCAATTTAGATCCTCCCTCAACACCATGTCTGCCAGCCTCTTTCTGCTAATCAAACTGTGTTGTGTAATACAGTGGGCCTGATTTTTCCCTGCATTCTCCCACACAAAAAAAGTTACATTTCTATTGCCAGTGTGTGCATCTGCGTCAGTCCTGTCAGTGTCATATCTGCCAGCCTCTTTCTGCCAATCAAACTGTCTAGTGTAATACAGTGGGCCTGATTTTTCCCTGCATTCTCCCACACATAAAGAGGGACATTTCAATTGCCAGTGTTTTTATCTGTGTCACTCCTGTTCGTGCCATATCTGCCAGCCTCTTTCTGCCAATCAGTGTAGTGTAATACAGTGGGCCTGATTTTTCACTGCATTCTCCCACACAAAAAAAGTTACATTTCTATTGCCAGTGGGTGCATCTGCGTCAGTCCTGTCAGTGTCATATCTGCCAGCCTCTTTCTGCCAATCAAACTGTGTAGTGTAATACAGTGGGCCTGATTTTTCCCTGCATTCTCCCACACATAAAGAGGGACATTTCTATTGCCAGTGTTTTTATCTGCGTCACTCCTGTTAGTGCCATATCTGCCAGCCTCTTTCTGCCAATCAAACAGTGTAGTGTAATACAGTGGGCCTGATTTTTCACTGCATTCTTCCACGCAAAAAAGTTACATTTCTACTGCCAGTGTGTGCATCTCCGTCAGTCCTGTCAGTGTCATATCTGCCAGCCTCTTTCTGCCAATCAAATTGTGTAGTAGTGTAATACAGTGGGCCTGATTTTTCCCTGCATTCTCCCACACATAAAGAGGGACATTTCTATTGCCAGTGTTTTTATCTGCGTCACTCCTGTTAGTGCCATATCTGCCAGCCTCTTTCTGCCAATCAAACTGTGTAGTGTAATACAGTGGGCCTGATTTTTCACTGCATTCTCCCACACAAAAAAAGTTACATTTCTATTGCCAGTGTGTGCATCTGCGTCAGTCCTGTCAGTGTCATATCTGCCAGCCTCTTTCTGCCAATCAAACTGTGTAGTGTAATACAGTGGGCCTGATTTTTTCCTGCATTCTCCCACACATAAAAAAGGGAGATTTACATTCACAACAAGTTCACGTACACCTTCTGCCTGGTTTTACAGGACCACATAACGGTTGTTAGTTTGGTAACACTTTTCCAAGAATGAGGAAGTCTGGTGGAAGAGGTCGTGGCCGTGGGTGTTCATTGCCAGCTGGTAATGATGGTAGTGGTGGTGGTCGTGGAGCATCAGGTGGTCGTGGGAAAAACAATATAGCCCCTAAGTCTCGAGTTGTTGAGCCAGCGTCATCATCTGGCTACACAAGGCCTCGAAGGCTCCCTTTTCTGGGAGTAGGAAAACCGCTTTTGAAGCCGGAGCAGGAGGAACAAGTATTGGCTTTCATTGCTGACTCTGCCTCTAGCTCTTTTGCCTCCTCCTCGGAAAGTGCCAAATGTCAGAGCAGTGCATCGTCAGTGGATGCTCCCGGTCAGGAACAAGTCGCTTCCTTGTGTCCTTCACCCAGAACAACAGTAAAGGATGCGTCAGGCGACACAACAGGTTACTCCATGGAGCTCTTTACACATATCGTGCCTGGGTTAGAAAGGGAAATTGTTAACAGGCCATGCCCATTACAAGATGAATCGGACATGGAGTGCACAGATGCACAGCCACAGCCAGATTATTATGCTGTTCCTTTGACTCAGATCAGAACATTGCCCTCACAGTGTACTGATCCAGAATCTGACCCCGATGAGACTATGGAGCCCCGTCACGAACGCTATAGCACCGGCTTACACGGTGACCCAGAGGAAGGTGCACAGGACATAGAAGAGGAGGTCATAGATGACCCAGTTGTTGAAACCGATTGGCATCCATTGGGGGAACAGGGTGCAGGCGGCAGTAGCTCTAAAGCGGAGGAGGAGGAGCCGCAGCAGTCATCAACATCGCAAAAGGTTCCATCTGGCAGGCCCGTATCTGGCCAAAAACATGTGGCAAAACCAAAGCCAGTTGTAGGACAGCGTGGCCGTCCGGTTAAAGTAGCTCAGTGTGCAATGCCTGAAAAGGTATCCGATAGTAGGAAGAGTGCAGTCTGGCATTTTTTTAACCAAGATCCCAATGATCAGTGCAAAGTCATCTGTAAGAAATGCTCAAGGACCTTCAGCAGAGGTCAGAATGTTAAAAATCTAAATACAAGTTGCATGCGTAGACATTTAACCACCATTCACTTGCAAGCCTGGACAAACTACCAAACGTCCCTTAACGTTGTAGCACCCTCTCACAATGAAGCTAGTCAGCAACGCGACATCCCTTCCCTCACTGTAAGCCCACCGTTTACCACACCACCTGCAGGTAATGTGGCGGTTTCGTCGCAAGGCCAAAGCAGTCATGAAATCACCAGGTTCGTGGTAGGAAAAACTGTATGTAGGGCAACAGCAAGAATACCATCACCAACCCTCTCTCAGTCACCCATGTCCACCGGCACCCCCGCTAGTTCAACCCTATGCAGCTCTCCAGTCCAGCTCACCCTACATGAGACTCTCGTTAGGAAAAGGAAGTACTCATCCTCGCATCCGCGTACACAGGGTTTGAACGCCCACATTGCTAGACTAATCTCGTTAGAGATGATGCCCTACCGGTTAGTTGAAAGCGAAGCTTTCAAAGCCCTGATGGACTACCCTGTACCATGCTACAAGCTACCCAGTCGACACTTTTTTCCAGAAAAGCCATCCCAGCCCTCCACCAGCATGTAAAAGACCGCATTGTCCATGCGCTCAGGCAATCTGTCAGTAGAAAGGTGCACCTGACAACAGATGCATGGACCAGTAGGCATGGCCAGGGGCATTACGTCTCCAGCACGACACACTGGGTTAATGTGGTGGATGCAGGGTCCACAGGGGACAGTAATATTGGGACAGTTCTGCCTAGCCCACGGTCTAGGAAACAGTTGGCTGTAGGCGTTCGTCACCCCTCCTCCTCCTCGTCCTCCAGCAGAAGCGAGAGCTCGTCCACAGACCGCAGTCGCACGACCACTCCATCCGCAGCTGCCACTGAAGCACACGAGGTGTCCAATTATGGAACAGCTAGTGGCAAGCGTCAGCAGGCTGTATTGTCAATGAAGTGTTTGGGCGACAACAGACACACCGTGGAAGTTCTGTCCGAGTTCTTGCAGACAGAAACTCAGTCATGGCTGGGCACTGTACATCTTGAGGCAGGCAAGGTAGTGAGTGATAACGGAAGGAATTTTATGGCTGCCATAGCCCTTTCACAACTGAAACACATTCCTTGCCTGGCTCACACCTTAAACCTGGTGGTGCAGTGCTTCCTGAAAAGTTATCCGGGGTTACCCGACCTGCTGCTGAAAGTGCGCAGACTTTGCTCTCACATCCGCCGTTCGCCCGTACACTCCAGCCGTATGCAGAACCATCAGCGGTCTTTGAACCTTCCCCAGCATCGCCTAATCATCGACGTTGCAACAAGGTGGAACTCCACACTGCACATGCTTCATAGACTGTGCGAACAGAGGCGTGCTGTTATGTATTTGTGGGAGGATACACATACACGGGCAGGCAGTTGGATGGCAGACATGGAGTTGTCAGCTGTGCAGTGGTCGAAGCTCCAAGACCTGTGTCAAGTCCTTCAGTGTTTTGAGGAATGCACACGGCTGGTTAGTGCAGACAACGCCGTAATAAGCATGAGCATCCCCCTAATGCATCTGCTGATGCAAAGTTTGACGCACATAAAGGAATAGGCGTCTGCAGCCGAGGACGAGGGATGCCTTGATGACAGTCACCCATTGTCTGCTCAGGAAAGTCTACAGGACGAGGTGGCGGGCAAAGAGGAGGAGGACGAGGAGGATGATGGGGATGAGTATTTTTGGGATGAGGAAGCTTCTCAGGGGGCAATAGAAACTACTGGCGGTGCAAGGCCGGGTTCAGGGTTTTTGAGGGAGACAAGTGACGTTGATTTGCCAGAAAGTGCTCCTCAACCCAGCATATGCACTGACTTGACAACTGGAACATTGGCCCACATGGCGGATTATGCCTTGCGTATCCTCAAAAGGGACCCACACATTATAAAAATGATGACAGATGACGATTACTGGTTGGCCTGCCTCCTTGATCCTCGCTATAAAGGCAAATTGCAAAATATCATGCCACATGAGAACCTCGAACAGATATTGGCAACCAAACAAGCTACTCTTGTAGACCATTTGATTCAGGCATTCCCAGCACACAGCGCCGGTGATGGTTCTCACACGAGCTGCAGGGGGCAACAGGGCAGAGGTGTTAGAGGTGCACAAATCAGAAGTGGGGTAGGACAGAGGGGTTTTCTGACCAGCTTGTGGAGTGATTTGGCAATGACAGCAGACACGACAGGTACAGCAGCATCCATTCAAAGTGACAGGAGACAACATTTGTCCAGTGTGGTTACTAACTATTTTTCCTCCATTACCGATGTTCTCCCTCAACCGTCATTCCCCTTTGATTACTGTGCATCCAAAATAGACACCTGGCCTGAATTGGCTGAATATGCATTGCAGGAGCTTGCTTGCCCAGCAGCTAGTGTGCTATCAGAAAGAGTATTCAGTGCTGCTGGTTCAATACTGACCGAAAAAAGGACTCGTCTGGCTACCCAAAATGTTGATGATCTAACCTTCATTAAAATGAACCACTCATGGATTTCAAATTATTTTGCCCCACCTTTCCTGGCTGACACCTAGCTTTCCTGTAAAAAGGTCTTGCTTTGGGACTGGTGTTACTGACTGTTCCAATCTCTTAATTTGCAGCTGCTGTTTGTCCAGCATACGACATGTTTACACCTCCCTAAATGGCCTAACTCCCCCCACGGGGCCTTGGTCTCGCCACTTGTCGCAAGCACCCGTCAGAGTGCCGTTTGTCTGAAAAGGTGGGTGTGCCCACTTTTGGTTGACGGCACTGGCACTGGGTCCCTCATAGTACAATGAAGTGTCTCTGCCGGTGGTGGCACGCACCCAACGTCAGACACACCGTTGTAACATGAGGGGCCCTGGGCTTGTACCGCTGGCCAGGAGAGAGTGTCCCCCCCCCAAGGTCAAACAGTGCTCTACCACTTGCAAAATTATCTGTCGCTGCTCCACCACTGTTTAGTCTATGCGCTGAAATCCTTCCATGCCTGGCACAGACAATAACAATTTGTTGACATGTATGATGCTAGTTAAAATAGTCAGGGGCCCTGTCCTACATTTACACCAGTAAATACTTTGCGCCAAATTACAATGTCTGAAAGTCAGCATAGGAGCACACCCCTGTACCTAAGTATGCCACCCTTTTTTTTTTTTTTGGTTTTGTTTTTGTTTGGGATACATTAACATCAATTTAGGTTTTGGGACTCGGAGTACTTACTGTGTCAGACACTCCTTCCAATTGTCCTCCGCTGACCACACCAATGCTGCCTGTGTACCCCTGTAGCCAAATTTAAGCTGCATAGTGCCTATTTTACTATTTTGGGCCTAGGAAGTCTGTCTGCGGTCCCTCCTTCCAATTGTCCTCCGCTGACCACACCAATGCTGCCTGTGTACCCCTGCCACCTAATGGAAGCTGCATAGAGCCTATTTTATTATTTTAGGCCTAGGAAGTCTGTCTGCGGTCCCTCCTTCCAATTGTCCTCCGCTGACCACACCAATGCTGCCTGAGTACCCCTGCCACCTAATGGAAGCTGCATAGAGCCTATTTTATTCTTTTAGGCCTAGGAAGTCTGTCTGCGGTCCCTCCTTCCAATTGTCCTACGTTGACCACACCAATGCTGCCTGTGTACCCCTGTAGCCAAATTTAAGCTGCATAGAGCCTATTTTACTATTTTGGGCCTAGGAAGTCTGTCTGCGGTCCCTCCTTCCAATTGTCCTCTGCTGACCACACCAATGCTGCCTGTGCACCCCTGCCACCTAATGGAAGCTGCATAGAGCCTATTTTATTATTTTAGGCCTAGGAAGTCTGTCTGCGGTCCCTCCTTCCAATTGTCCTCCGCTGACCACACCAATGCTGTCTGAGTACCCCTGCCACCTAATGGAAGCTGCATAGAGCCTATTTTATTCTTTTAGGCCTAGGAAGTCTGTCTGCGGTCCCTCCTTCCAATTGTCCTATGTTGACCACACCAATGCTGCCTGTGTACCCCTGTAGCCAAATTTAAGCTACATAGAGCCTATTTTACTATTTTGGGCCTAGGAAGTCTGTCTGCGGTCCCTCCTTCCAATTGTCCTCCGCTGACCACACCAATGCTGCCTGTGTACCCCTGCCACCTAATGGAAGCTGCATAGAGCCTATTTTATTATTTTAGGCCTAGGAAGTCTGTCTGCGGTCCCTCCTTCCAATTGTCCTCCGCTGACCACACCAATGCTGCCTGAGTACCCCTGCCACCTAATGGAAGCTGCATAGAGCCTATTTTATTCTTTTAGGCCTAGGAAGTCTGTCTGCGGTCCCTCCTTCCAATTGTCCTACGTTGACCACACCAATGCTGCCTGTGTACCCCTGTAGCCAAATTTAAGCTGCATAGAGCCTATTTTACTATTTTGGGCCTAGGAAGTCTGTCTGCGGTCCCTCCTTCCAATTGTCCTCCGCTGACCACACCAATGCTGCCTGTGTACCCCTGCCACCTAATGGAAGCTGCATAGAGCCTATTTTATTATTTTAGGCCTAGGAAGTCTGTCTGCGGTCCCTCCTTCCAATTGTCCTCCGCTGACCACACCAATGCTGCCTGAGTACCCCTGCCACCTAATGGAAGCTGCATAGAGCCTATTTTATTCTTTTAGGCCTAGGAAGTCTGTCTGCGGTCCCTCCTTCCAATTGTCCTACGTTGACCACACCAATGCTGCCTGTGTACCCCTGTAGCCAAATTTAAGCTGCATAGAGCCTATTTTACTATTTTGGGCCTAGGAAGTCTGTCTGCGGTCCCTCCTTCCAATGGTCCTCCGCTGACCACACCAATGCTGCCTGTGTACCCCTGCCACCTAATGGAAGCTGCATAGAGCCTATTTTATTATTTTAGGCCTAGGAAGTCTGTCTGCGGTCCCTCCTTCCAATTGTCCTACGTTGACCACACCAATGCTGCCTGTGTACCCCTGTAGCCAAATTTAAGCTGCATAGAGCCTATTTTACTATTTTGGGCCTAGGAAGTCTGTCTGCAGTCTCTCCTTCCAATTGTCCTCCGCTGACCACACCAATGCTGCCTGCGTACCCCTGCCACCTAATGGAAGCTGCATAGAGCCTATTTTATTATTTTAGGCCTAGGAAGTCTGTCTGCGGTTCCTCCTTCCAATTGTCCTCTGCTGACCACACCAATGCTGCCTGAGTACCCCTACCACCTAATGGAAGCTGCATAGAGCCTATTTTATTATTTTAGGCCTAGGAAGTCTGTCTGCGGTCCCTCCTTCCAATTGTCCTCTGCTGACCACACCAATGCTGCCTGTGTACCCCTGTAACTAATTTAAAAATGCATAGAGCCTACTTTTTAAGTTAACACATACTACCTTTGTCTGTCTGCGGCGCCACTCAATCACGCTGTCCTCCACTGAAAAAGCTGAACTTCAACCTTCAGGCTCTCATTAAGTAGTTGTTTATATAAGACAGCAGTTGCCCTACTACTTTGGTTGGGGCCTAGTAACGGTGTCTGCCGCTCCTTGGTGTTCTCCTCCAGGTGTCCTTGTCTGAGCTTCAACCTTCAGGCTCTCATTAAGTATTTTTTAATGTAACACTGCAGTTGGCCTGCTACTTTGGTTGGGACCTAGTAACGGTGTCTGCCGCTCCTTGGTGTTCTCCTCCTCCTTGGTGTTCTCCTCCAGGTTTCCTTGTCTGAGCTTCAACCTTCAGGCTCTCATTAAGTATTTTTTAATGTAACACTGCAGTTGGCCTACTACTTTGGTTGGGGCCTAGTAACGGTGTCTGCCGCTCCTTGGTGTTCTCCTCCTTCTTGGTGTTTTCCTCCAGGTTTCCTTGTCTGAGCTTCAACCTTCAGGCTCTCATTAAGTATTTTTTAATGTCACACTGCAGTTGGCCTACTACTTTGGTTGTGGCCTAGTAACGGTGTCTGCCACTCCTTGGTGTTCTCCTCCAGGTTTCCTTGTCTGAGCTTCAACCTTCAGGCTCTCATTAAGTATTTTTTAATGTAACACTGCAGTTGGCCTACTAGTTTGGTTGGGGCCTAGTAACAGTGTCTGCCGCTCCCTAGTGTTGTCCTCCACTGTATAAAGCTGAGCTTCAGTCTTTAGGCTTTCGGCCTATAGTAACAGATATTAAACTGCATTTGGCCTTCAACTTTGGTTGGGCCCTACTAACGGTGTGTGCCGCTCCCTGGTGTTGTCCTCCACTGTATAAAGCTGAGCTTCAGTCTTTAGGCTTTTGGCCTATAGTATCAGATATTAAACTGCATTTGGCCTTCAACTTTGGTTGGGGCCTACTAACGGTGTGTGCCGCTCCCTGGTGTTGTCCTCCACTGTATAAAGCTGAGCTTCAGTCTTTAGGCTTTCGGCCTATAGTAGCAGATATTAAACTGCATTTGGCCTTCAACTTTGGTTGGGCCCTATTAACGGTGTGTGCCGCTCCCTGGTGTTGTCCTCCACTGTATAAAGCTGAGCTTCAGTCTTTAGGCTTTCGGCCTATAGTAGCAGATATTAAACTGCATTTGGCCTACTAGTGTGGTTGGGCCCTTAAAACGGTGTCTGCTGCTCCTGGGTTTGCTACTGCACTGAACAAAGCAATGCCGCCTGTTTAGTCCTGTTACCAATTTTGAACTGCATTTAGCCTACTTTATTCTTTGGCCCTATATCTGTGTTTCCTCCTCATCCTGCCCATTGCCCAGCCACTGCTAGATGAGTCTGCTGGTACATTGACCCAGACCACTACATTCCCCTTGCACTCTACACAGCCAGAATCTGACCCTGCTGAAAGTAAGGTTCCCCTTCCAGCATGCTATACCACCTTACACAGGGACAAAGAGGAAGGTGCAGATGAAAGTGCAGGTTCCTTCATCAGGTGGGGGGGCATACTCGTTGGCGACGTCACTGGCACAGGGCCCCTCAGAGTACGCAAAAGTGTCGCTGCCGGTGGGAAGCGCCCCCGCCGTGCAAACACACCGCTGTACTTTGAGGGGCCCTGTGCCAGTGCCAATGCCAACGAGTGGGCCCCCCCTGCTTGCTCAGGATCACAGCACTTGCAAACTTGACATACTTACCTCTCACTGCTCCACCACCGTGACGTAGTCCACGTTTCCTGGGCCCACTAAAAACTTGAACCAGCCCTACCCCCCACAACTTTAGCCAAATGACCCCCAATTTCCAATGCCTATCTATTATTATAAAGTAAATTAAGATTGACAAGCTTCAGTAACAAGAATGGATGTTTTTGCCATTAAAATGGGCACTGTAGGTGTTTTCCTGGCCTCCACTCACTGCCGACTATGCTTCCCCATTGACTTGCATTAGGTTTCATGTTTCAGTCGATCCCCGACTTTTCGCGATAATCGGCCGACTTTGACAAAGTCGGGTTTCGGAAAACCCGACTCGACCCCAAAAAAGTAAAAGTCGCTCAACCCTAATGTGAGTAAGTCCACACATGACCTTTTCAGAAGTTGGGAGCGAAGCGCATGCAGACGAGCTGGAGCAGGGGGTGACAGTCCCGGTGGGGAAGGTCCGGGGCAGAGAGGTATCTGTGACAATGGCCACCGAACCAGGATAGGTGGAAGAGTTGCAAAAAGAAATCCGGGCTATTCGAGAAGAGTTGTCCGTTTCAAGAAAAAAAACAATTAGCATCATAAAACTCACCCGGGGGTAGGACTAGTTCTGAACCTCGTCGAGAAGTGAGAACATTCCGCAGAGAAGAACTCCCTACATGTCACAACTGCGGAGAGACTGGACTTTTGGCTTGGGGATGTGTCCGACGAGGGTGGCCCCTTGAGCGCCGTTCATTAAACTAGGAGGCTCCAAGGCTGGGGGATGCCACCCGGAGCCTGAGCAGTCAAGAAGGCGAATTAGAAGTCCCACAAGTTTAGTTTCCATGAGTCCTCTTGTCTGAGACTAAATGGATGTTCGGGCCATCCGCTGTTTGGTTGACACCGGCTCACAGGTGACCACGATGCCTGAAACATACTTCAGACGACATTTCCCCGAAGCAATGCGGCCTGAATGGGGCCCGGTGATAAAATTAATGGCTGCTAACCAATTACTCCTCATGGTTGCAGGGGTGATCTGGATGCAATTCACCATCTGTGGCAAAGACCGGAGTCGGAGCGGAGTAGTGTTGATCGCCAGAGATGCAGGTAGTGGGCATACTGTCACTCTAGGGTTGAACGTGCTGAAGGAATTCAGAAGCCTCCTCATAAACAAGTCCTGATTTGTTCCTGAAACAGTGGACCCCTCACACTCTCCAAAGAAAAGTGTTTCAGCAGCTAATTTGTGCGGCCCAAGCCCAGTAAACCTCTAATGACGGGAAGACACTGGGGAAAGTGATCATCCCAGCTACAGCCAACATTGTTCTCCCACCAGGTCACACCGTGCTCATTCTGTCTATCCGGGCTTGCATCCCTCTGGAGGGAGTCGAGATACAGATAGCCAGCTATTATGGAGCAGCTACCTCCAGGACTCATTGTTGCGTGGACGTTAGCTACTGTGCACGACGGGACGGTTCCAGTGTGATGTGTAAATCTGGGGGAAGGCAATCTCACGCTCTCACCCAGGAGTGAAGTAACGCAAATTCTGGGTATGCCAGAAGAACTGGTACTACCACAGGCTGTTCAATTGACTGAAACAGGGAGATCCTTGGACAGTGGTTGTAGATGCGTCTTCAGTACCAGAACCTCAGTACCTGCGGGAGGGGCGCCGTATACTGGATCAAATGCAGGCCGAATTAACAGAACTCACACCGCAACAGGTACAATGGGTAGAAGCCCTACTAGGATGATATCAGGACGTATTTGCACGCCACAAGGTTGATTTTGGCTGCACTACAGCAATCACCAATGAGATTCCAACTGGAAATGCCGTGCCCATAAGAGAACGATACCGACAAATCCCACCGCAAATGTAGCAAGAAGTGAAGGGAATGCTTACACAGATGCTCCAGAACGGTGTTATTCAAGAAAGTCAAAGCCCATGGGCTGCTCCCATTTTGCTGGTACGAAAGAAGGATGGAGCTCTACGTTTCTGTGTGGACTATCGCAAGTTGAATGCCTGTACTGTGCGAGATTCATATCCATTATCAAGAATTGAAGAATCATTGTCTGCACTGGGAAGTGCAAAATACTTCTCATCGTTGGATTTAGCCAGTGGCTATTGGCAAGTACCTATGTCCGAGCATGACCGAGCAAAGATGGCCTTCATACTGCCCATGGGCCTTTTCGAATTCAACCGGATGCCGTTAGGCCTTGGTAGCGCTCCAGGCATTTTCCAAAGACTCATGGAGAGGGCGACTTGAACGTTGAGGCCACTCTCATCTATCTGGACGATATCATCGTGTACGCCGCAATGTTCAAGGAACATCTACAGAGACTGGAACAAGTCTTGAATCATCCTCAGAAACATGGTTTGAAAGTGAAGCCTCAGTAGTGTCATCTATTTCGCACCCAGATTAATCATCTGGGGCATGTCATCTCTGCTGCTGATGGAGTGAGACCATACCATGAGAAAATTGCAGCAGCACAAGATTGGCCAACCCCGAAGACTGTGAAAGGTGTATGGGCCTTCTTGGGGCTCGCCGGGTACTATCGGCAATTGGTGAAGAACTTAACTTGCATTGCAAACCCACTGTAGGAGCTGGTGAAAGGGGTGCCATCTGGTGTGAAAACAAGACTATCCCGTGGGGAGATGCCCAAGAGAAAGCTTTTTGAGCCTTTAAGCTGGCTTTAACAGAAGCGCCAGTGTTAGCCTATGTAGGCTTCTCTCAACCATTTATTCTTCACATTGTCCCAGCTCCAGGATAGAAAAGAGCGGGTGATCGCCTATGCAAGCCGTTCTCTCCACGACTCTGATTGAAATCCAGACAATTACAGTTCATTCAAACTGGAGCTGTTGGCATTGGTGTGGGCCATGACTGAGAAGTTAGCGGAATAGTTGTCTGGCTCTGAAGTCCTGGTGCGCACTGACAATAACCCTTTAGCTCACCTGAAAAACATGAAACTCGGGGCCCTTGAGCAGCGCTGGGTGGCTCGAATGGCAATGTATCAAGGATCGCCTACAAGATGGGAGCTGAGAATACGTGGATGCCTTATCCAGAGTAACGCACGAGAAGCCTGGGCCCCATCAAGACGAAGAACTTGAGGCTAAAGAGGTCCCTGAGTTCTGGGATTCATTAGCGGCTACGCAGGAACAAGTACAGGCCATGTATAGAAAATGCATACTAGGACGGTCCCGTGATGAGTGGGTCCGATTACAGCAGGAAGATGGAACACTCGCCCAATTGAGACAGTGGGTAACTCTAAAACAACTCCCCAGTCAGAGAGAGAGAGAGACACCCTGTGCCCGGGGATTCTGCAGATTCTCAGGCAGTGGGAAAGGCTTCAACTCAAGAATGGGCTGCTGGAGCGAAAGATTCAATTGCAACGGGAATTGGGTGTCACCTGGCAGGTGGTAACCCTTGAGGCGCTACTACATAAAGTGGCCACAGAGGCACACGAAAGAGGAGCTCACTTCGGTCAAGAGAAGTCCTTTCAGTGGCTGCAGAAGTTAGTTTATCATCTGAGACTGACAGCCGTGGTGGAAGAGGTCTGTCGACAGTGTAGAAACTGCAAATTAGCTGAACCCCTGGAGCAGAGAGCTCCCACACAGACCATTGTGACTTCTGCCCCTCTCGAAGTATTGATGATAGATTACCTGAAGCTAGGTCCGGCTTACCAGAGATACGAGCATTGTCTGGTGATGATGGATCACTTAACCAAGTTTGCATTGTGACTCCTACACATGATCAAATTGCCGAATCAGCGGCACATGCCATCTGCAAGAACTTCATTCAAGTGTACGGCTGCCTGAAAAGAATCCACTCCGATCAAGGCACCTGTTTTCTTGGAGGAGTAATGGAAGAATTACATCACCTGTACCAGATCGAAACATCCTGGAAGACGCTTTATCATCCTCAGGAAATGGAGCATGTGAGTGGTTCAATCGTACTCTAATTCAGATGATAAGAACATTAAAGGAAGACCGAAAAGTCCGTTGGCCTGAGTTCGTAGCAGGTGTACAATAACCGAGTATATCCCACCACCGGGTACACTCCATATACCCTATTGTACGGCCAGCCAGAAAGAGAGTTTACTGAGTTGGAGTTGGATCCAGAGGAGGACTAACCACGTATGGGGGTGTCCACCTGGGTCCAGGAACATCGTCATTGCCTGCAGACACTACATCGCCTGGTGTAGACTATGTTTCAGGAACTTGAGCATTCAGAGACAGCTCTGCTGCGAGAGACAGCTCTTCAGGCCGGGGACTGTGTGTTGGTCCAAGATAAAACGTCCTTGCAACAAGCTGGAATATCGGTGGGAGAAGACTCCGTATCAAGTAAAGCGACGAATCAGTACTGAAGGTCCTATGAAGTTCAACCTGAAGGGAAAGAAGATACTCCCACTCGAGTAGTTCACCGGAATATGCTATGCCCTTGCTTGTCAAGAGATCCTGATCAAGTGGAAGAGATGCCAAGTGCACCTGAAATACTGCCTCCATCAGTTGCTGATTGTGAGGATGAAGAATCTCCTGATTTGCCGCCTGTAGACCCAGGGGAGGAACGGGTACCTAAAATTCCTGTAATACCTTTAATTCCTGAAGTGGTTGTTCCATTGGAATTGGGCACGTCCTCGTCAGCACTTGACTCAACTACTCAACCTGACTGGATTACTCTTTCTGACTTACGGCGTACCGAACTAGCAACAGACAGGAGACCCCCCAACAGATACAACCAAGACCAATTCATTTGGCAGTGAATCGTCCAAGGGAGAGGAAGGTGTCAACGCTTACTACAAGATCTCTTGCCAGTGGAATGGTGAGCAAAATGAGAGGGGGAGTGTAAGAAGAGGGACCAGACCGGGGGTACCTCTCTTGCGCTCGGGCAATGCGCGCACACAGGACCTGGCTGAGTTTTAAAGGGCCGGCTGGAGGGATTCGGAGCGCTATGTATTAAAATCGCTGCCGGTCCTCCAGCGGCCCTGTGCACCTGCTCAGGCACCGGCCCGGGGGGCATATGCATGCCTGCAACCCGGGCCAGTCCGCCCCTGTTTACTGCCTATGGCTTCACATAAGGGTCTCACAGATATGGTGTTTCATTCTCTCTGTCCCCCATATAGGATAGGACAAAACCCGTATGACTGGTGACTTGAGCCTGTTTATAGGGTCTCTTAGATAACCCGGCTCTGTAGGTGTCACTGTGCCTCCTGGGTGGAGGTGCGGACAGGTGACCTGCAATTAGCTGTCCTGTCTCTGAAATAAGGCGTAGAGGTCCTTACTCCTTCGGTGTTCCGGCCGGATTTTGCACCTCAGAAGGAGGCAGCCTGAGTGGGGCTGATCCCCTTCTGATATCCTCTCCTTTGCTTCAACTTCCTTCACGCTCGCTGCAATACAATTCTGCCTTTCAATGTCTCTTTCCGGGAGCTGCAGCTCTGAGGGCATGCACACCTCCATTAACCTTCTGTCCTCCTCAAACTCTGGTCTGGAACTGACTAACAGAACTCCTGTCTGGAGCTCTGTCAGGAACTGACCTGAATTTCCCTACAGACTAACAGTTATATATATGGGGAGTGACCTAATAAATAGGAGCAGAAGCTCCCCCTGGTGGCCTGGAGTGTGAAATGTGTTGCATGTTTGTGGTACCTGGATACAGTTATCCTTTCTTGCCTCCAAACAAAGCATCACTCTCCCCGAGAGGAAAGCAATACCACTGTGATGACCAGGACCCTGGGGCGCCACACATTAGCTGGGCAAAACATACTGGTTGTAACATCCCTGCCAGCATTACTGCATGTGTTACGCCCGGGAGACCGAGGTACCCAGCACCAGATCAATGAGGTCCGTCTCTTGAGGGGGATGTCACTAGTGGCTTGACCAGGTGCTGTGGCCTCAGGCGATGCACAGTATAAGGGATATCATGAAGGAACAGACACTTACTTGATCAGCAGCAGGTCCTCTCAGCTGTGATAACCCCGATCCTGGATTGATGGCTATTGTCCAAATGAAAGACTGAGGCGCTGAAACGTTTAACCAATTTACTTCAACAAAAAGGGATTTGTGACCAACACTGTCACCGGAGTCTGTATAAGAACTCTGAAATTACTTTGACCCTGTCAGGATTTCCACCTCTTATTATGCGCAGTTTCTGTATGGCCCTGCTGCTGTATGTGAACTGACTGCCGGCCCAATCTGTCTCTTCTATGCTCTGGTTCGACGGACAACCCGAGTCCTTTTTTTTGTCGGCTTACTCCCTCTGGGAGTACCGCTGAACTCTGTGTCTGTTGCTGCGTCTTACCCTGGTGAAGCTGATATCACCTCACGTCCTTCCGGTTGCTGTATTATATATAATTAATATAGCCACGGATCCGGTATCCGTCTCTGCGCCTATTATGGGTAGTGATTATTGCTACCCGGTTCTCACAATGTCCTTTTTCTCTATTCCTCTTTTCCTACTATGGGTATTACGGGCCTATAATCCGTCATAGGGCTGTTAGGAGTTCAGTTATACGACCTCTCACTTTCAGCTCCTCAGCCCAACTGCCAGTCCTTTTCTCAAACCAGAATAGATCAAGGGGAGTCTCTGGAGCTCCCCCTTCTGGCCGGAGATAGTAGTGCAGTCTTGCTATTCTAGTATTTGTATTTGGTGTCAATAACTATTTTTGTGGCAAATACCCCTAGGGGCGCCACACATGGCTTCCCATCTCTCCTCTTACTCACCACTCCGGGCCATGCTGTGAGTTATGTCCTCTGCCGGCTCCATTCTCTGAGCCTCATGTTATTGCTTGCTGCATACTTCCTGGCTGTATGCTTATGGCAGAGACCCCAGAACTTCCTGTTTCTTATAGTGACTGTGTGCATCTTCCTAAGGTATCTCCTGCCAATTGCCAAGAGGCATCAGGTACTTAAGGCATTCCCACCCCTAGGGGGATGCCTGAGCAAAGTACTTCCTCAGTTAGTGTCTTGCTGCTGTGTTGCCAGGTCCTGTCTTGCTTTATCTCTCATTTCAGCCACCCACGGGGGCTTCATACCCTAGCCTGTACCTGTGTCCTGTGTCTCTCGTTTCTGCCTTCCCAAGGGGCTACATACCCTGGTCTGAATCCTTGTTCCTGTACCTTGTCCCGTATCTGACCCTGTCTGGACTAAGTCCTATACATGTGTCTGTTTGTATCCCTGTCTACAGCCTTTCCTATCCCGCTGTGTTTTTCCTTGTGTTCACTCCTTCTGCCCTTTGCTCCGTGTCCTGCGGCTCTGCTCTTGGCTGCGCACCTTGATACTCTGTTCTTTGCTGCCCACCTTGCAGCTCTGGTCTTGACTGCGCACCTTGCAGCTCTTCTCTTGGCTGCGCACCTTGCGGCTCTGCTGCGCACCGCACCTTACAGCTCTGCTCTGCTGCACCTTCTGCGGTTTTGCTCTGCCCCGCCTCTTGCGGTTCTGCTCTGCCCCACCTCTTGCGGTTCTGCTCTGCCCCACCTCTTGCGGTTCTGCTCTGCTCTATATCCCACGGTTCTGCTCCTTTAGTCTGTACTGGTTTCTACCTGTTCCCTTATCCTACTCATTCCCGCCTGTGTTCGTGTGTCTACTGTAGCAGTTCCTGTCCCTCCAATCTGAACTCGTTCCTGTCTGTTCTCTACTCGTACCTGCCTGTGTTCCTGCCCTACCAGTTGCCATACCAATTCCTTCAGTGTTCCATGCCCGCCTGCCTGCCTAGAGTGCCAGCCATGCCTGCCTAGAATGCCAGCCATGCTCACCTGCCTGCCAGTCATGCTCATCCGTACTTGCTCGCACCTGTTAATAGTGTTCAGTCCCTCAGTGGGATCAGCTGCCACAGCCAGACACTGCCCTGGAGTGGTACCTGGCAGCTGCCTGCCGCACAAGCCTGACCTCACCATCATAGGCTCCAGTGAACACCAAGGTAGCTGCTAAGTCATGCCCTTTCCAGGGTAGTTTTGTTTGTGGCATAGTGGGGCCACAATTCCCTCGCTCACGCAACCCAGTCAGGGCACGAGCGTGACACTGGTCACTACAAAGGGAGATAGCAATTTTCACTCAGCAACATCCACTGCTGCTTGTTTCTGGAAAACTCCCATGGAGTCAAAATCGTCACAACACCTGTAGATAAAATCACAAATTTCCAAAATGGGGTCACTTGTGGAGGGATTCTGCTAATCTAGCACATAGGTGCTCCGTATATGGAGTCAGCAAAGTGTTATAGAAAATTCTACGCTCCAGGATGCTTCCTGTATAACAGTACTGCTTAGCCATACAGAAAGACTCGGGAGGGATGGAGCGCTATTTGCCAATAGCGCTCCGTGTCTCCCGAGTATCGCTGTATGGTTAAGTAGTACTGTACAGCCACATTTGGGATATTACTACATTCACCAGAAATTGTGGGACACATTTTGGTGCCATTTTACCTCCCCATGTGAAAATGTAAAATCTGGGGCTAAAACAAAATGTTGGTGGTAAAAATATAATTATTTTTTTCTTCATTGCCTAATGGTATAAAATTATTTTTCAATATGATCACTGCACCCCTAGATGAATTCATTGAGAGTAGTGATGAGCGAATATACTCGTTACTCGAGATTTCTCGAGCATGCTCGGGGTCCTCTGAGTATTTTTTAGTGCTCGGAGTTTGTTTTTCTTGCCGCAGCTGAATGATTTACATCTGATAGCCAGCTTAAGTACATGTGGGGATTCCCTAGCAACCAGACAACCCCCACATGTAATTATGCTGGTTATCAGATGTAAATCATTCAGCTGCGGCAAGAAAAACTAAAACTCCGAGCACTAAAAAATACTCGGAGGATCCCCGAGCATGCTCGAGAAATCTCGAGTAACGAGTATATTCGCTCATCACTAATTGAGAGATGTAGCTTGTAAAATGGGGGGTTCTGCTGTTCTACCTCCTCAGGGGATCTGCAAATGTGACATGGACCCTCAATCCAGTCCAGCAAAATGTGAACTCCAATATGGCGCTTCTTCCCTTCTGAGCTTTGCATTGTGCCTCAAGAGTACTTTTCGACCAACTATGGGGTATTGGCGTTCTCAGGAGAAATTGCGCAACAAATGTTATGGTATATTTACTCCTTCTGTCCTTGTGGGTCTAAAATAACATTGTTGTGAGAAAAATGTGATGTTTTTATTTTCACTGCTCTACGCTATAATTATAAACTTCTGTGAAGCAGATGGAGGTTCAAGGTGCTCACCACACATGTAGATACATTACTTGAGGGGACTAGATGGCAAAATGGTGTCATTTGTGGGGGGTTTCCACTGTTTTATCCCATCAGGGGCTCTACAAACTTGACATGACACCAGCAGACCATTGCCTCAAAGTCTGTGTTCCAAAACATTACTTTTTAAACCCACATATGAGGTATCTGCTTACTCGGGAGAAATCGCAAACAAATTGTATGGTTCAATTTTTCTCATTACCCTTTTGAAAATGCAAAATTTGGGGCTAAAAAGCATTTTTTGTGGGGAAAATGTGATTTTGTTTATTTTCACGGCTCAATGTTATAAACTTCTGTGAAGCAGATGGAGGTTCAAGGTGCTCACCACACATGTAGATACATTACTTGAGGGGACTAGATGGCAAAATGGTGTCATTTGTGGGGGGTTTACAATGTTTTATCCCATCAGGGGCTCTACAAACTTGACATGACACCAGCAGACCATTGCCTCAAAGTCTGTGTTCCAAAACATTACTTTTTAAACCCACATATGAGGTATCTGCTTACTCGGGAGAAATCGCAAACAAATTGTATGGTTCAATTTTTCTCATTACCCTTTTGAAAATGCAAAATTTGGGGCTAAAAAGCATTTTTTGTGGGGAAAATGTGATTTTGTTTATTTTCACGGCTCAATGTTATAAACTTCTGTGAAGCACTGGGGGTTCAAGGTGCTGACCACACATATAGATAAGTTCCATGAGGGGGCTAGTTTCCACAATGGTGTCACTTGTGGGGGGTTTCAACTGTTTAGGCGCATCAGGGGCTCTCCAAACTCAACATGACATCCCCTAATTATTCCAGCAAATGTTGCATTCAAAAAGTTAAATGGCGCTACTTCTCTTCCAAAGCCTGCTGTGCACCAAAACAGTAGTTTTCCCCCACATATTGGGTATCAGAATTCTCAGGAAAAATTGCACAACAACTTTTGTGGTGCAACTTCTCCTGTTACCCTTGTGAAAATGTAAAATTTTTGGGGTAAAAACATTTTTTGTGGGGAAAAAGTGATTTCTTTATTTTCATGGCTCAATCTTATAAACATCTGTGAAGCACCTGGGGGATCAAGGTGCTCATCACACATCTAGATAAGTTCCCTGAGGGTCAAGTTTCCAAAATGGTTTCACTTTTGAGGGGTTGCCACTGTTTGTGCACATCATGAGTTCTCCAAATGGAGACCGCTAATTATTCCAGCAAATTTTGCATTCAAAAAGTCAAATGGCGCTCCTGGGCTGTGTGCCCAAACATTGGTTTTCTCCCACATATGGTGTATCTGCATGCTCAGGAGAAATTGCACAACAAATTTTGGGGTCCATTTTTTCCTTTTTCCCTTTGGAAAATAAAAAAATATGAGTCTTATGTAAAATTTTTGTGATAAAAAGTTAAACATTCATTTTTTCCTTCCACATTCCAAAAAATCCTGTGAAGCACTTGAATAGTTAATAAATTTCTTGAATGTGGTTTTGAGCACCTTGAGAGGTAAAGTTTTTAGAATGGTGTCATTTTTGAATATTTGGGTATCTGTCATGTAAGCCCCTCAATGCCACTTCAAATGTGATGTGGTCCCTAAAAAAATGTTTTTGTAAATTTTGTTGTAAAAATGAGAAATCGCTCGTCAGCTTTTAACGCTTCTAACTTACTAACAAAAATAAATGCTTCAAAATGCTTCAAAAATTGTGCATAAAGTTGACATGTGGGAAATATTACTTATTCACTTTTTTGGGTGACATTAATCTCTAATTTAAGGGCATACAAATTTAAAGTTTGAAAATTGCTAAATTTTGTAAATTTTTGCCAAATTTCTATTTTTTTCACAAATAAGTGCAATATCGAAGAAATTTTACCACTATCATGAAGGTCAATGTCATGAAAAAACTATTTCAGAATCAGTGGGATCCGTTGAAGCTTTCCAGAGTTATTACCACTAGTGATGAGCGAGTACGCTCGTTACTCGAGTTTCTCCGAGCATGCTCAGGTGGTCTCCGAGTATTTCAGCGTGCTTGGAGATTTAGTTTATGTCAACGCAGCTGCATGATTTGTGGCTGCTAGACATCTTGAATACATGTGGGGATTGCCTGTTTGTTAGTGGTAGTTTCCGAAGGGAAATTTGTGATTCATAAGCCAAATATAATTTCTTCCCTTCTGAGCCTTGCTGTCTGCCCAAAGACTAGTTTCCAACCCACTAGTGTGCATTTCCATGTTCAAGAGAAATTGTTTTATAAACTCTGGGGTCCATTTTAGTAGAAAAAAAAACATACTTTTTTTGTCCCAGGATTCTAACATTTTGTAATCCATCTGTGGTTTTCAATTTCTTGAGATATTTTCCAAAATGAGATTACTTTTTGGGGTTTTCTGCTGTTCTGGCACATTAGGGTCTCTCCAATCTATTCCAGCCAAATCTGTGCTCCAAAAGACAAATAGCATGTCTTTCTTTCAAAGCCCTGCCATTTGTCCAAACAGTAGCTTTCAACCACATACAGAGTATTGCCATGTTCGGGAAAAATTGCTTTACAAATTGTGGTGTTTATTTTATTAAAGGGAACCTGTCACCCCCAAAATCGAAGGTGAGCTAAGCCCACCAGCATCAGGGGCTTATCTACAGCATTCTGTAATGCTGTAGATAAGCCCCTGATGTATCCTAAAAGATGAGAAAAAGAGGTTAGATTATACTCACCCAGGGGCGGTCCCGGTCCAGTCCGAGGGGTGTCGTGGTCCGGTCCGGCGCCTCTTATCTTCATCAGATGACATCCTCTTCTTGTCTTCACGCTGCGGCTCCGGTGCAAGCGTACTTTGTCTGCCCTGTTGAGGGCAGAGCAAAGTACTGCAGTGCGCAGGCGCTGGGCCTCTCTGACCTTTCCCAGCACCTACGCACTGCAGTACTTTGCTCTGCCTTCAACAGGGCAGACAAAGTATGCCTGTGCCGGAGCTGCAGCGTGAAGACAAGAAGAGGATGTCATCGTAAGAAGATGGGAGGCCCCGGATCGGACTACTCGCCCAGGGAAGTATGATCTAACCTCTTTTTCTCATCTTTTAGGATACATTGGGGGCTTATCTACGGCATTTCAGAATGCTGTAGATAAGCCCCTGATGCTGGTGGGCTTAGCTCACCTTCGATTTCGGGGGTGACAGGTTCCCTTTAATCCTTGGGAAAATTAAAAATGTGAGTCTAAACAACATTTTAGTGGAAAGAATTTCATTTTTCTGTACTCTGTTCCAATGTTATATACTTTTGTGAACCACTTGTCAATCCAAAATGGTCACTACAATTCTAAATGAATTCTTGAGGTGTGTAGTTTTTAAAATGAGGTCACGTGTAGTTTTTTCTATTTTGGCAACTCCAGAGTTCTGTTAATGCATCATGGTGTCTGCAGTCTATTCGAGCCAAATTTGTGCTCCAAAAGCAGTTTAGGTCTCCTTTTTTCCCAAATAGAAGATTCCAACCACATATGGTATTGCTGCCTTCATGAGAAATTGGGTAACAAATTTTGAAAATAAAAAATTTAGAGCTAAAGAAAAATTTTTGTGAAAAAAATGAAATTTTTCACTACCGCATCCCAATGTTATAAAATTTTGAGCGGCACCCTTGGAATTAAAATAGTCACTGCACCACTATATGAATCCCATGAAGGTGTAATTTTCAAAATGAGGTTAATTATGGTTGTTTCTGCTTTTTTAGCACCTTTTGGGCTCTACAGTTGTGACCTGTCATTCACAATCTATTTTATCCAAATATTCAATCCTAGGCCACGTGCACACGTTGCATATTTGGTGAGTTTTTTGCCTCAGTATTTGTAAGCCAAAACCAGTATTTGTGATGTGTTTCCTCTGATTGTTCCACTCCTGGTTTTGGCTTACAAATATGGAGGTAAAAAACTCACCAAATACTCAACATGTGCACTTGGGATAAAAGTCAAATAACATTAATTCCATTTCTTTCCATTCTGTATGCCCAGAAAGTAGATTGTGATCTACATATGGGGTACTGCCTTGGTCAAGAGAAATTGCATAACACATTATTGGGCGCATTTTCTCATTACAGCTTACGAAAACATTGAGGCTAAATTAATATTTTATTTGAAAGAATGAAATTTATAATTTTTCCATTACATCTATTATTACAGCATGGTGGCACAGTGGATAGCACAGCAGCCTTGCAGCGCTGGAGTCCTGGGTTCAAGCCCCACTAAGGACAACATCTGCAAGGAGTTTGTATGTTGTTTGCGTGGGTTTCCTCCGGGTACTCCGGTTTCCTCCCACATTCCAAAGACATACTGATAGGGAATTTAGATTGTGAGATAAACGGGGACAGTGACGATAATGTGTAAAGCGCTGCGGAATATGTTAGCGCTATATAAAAATAAAGATTATTATTATTAATAATAATTCCTGTGGAGCACCTGAAGGTTTATCATACTTTTTGATTGTTTTGAATACTTCGTGGAGACCAGTTTTTAAGATAGTTTCATTCTGGGGATTTTCTGGCATATAAGCTCCTCAAAGTCAATTAAAAACTGAACAGGTCTACAAAAAGAAATACATTTAGTACATTTTGTTGAAAAATTGCTGCTACTCTTTTAACCCTTGTAACATCCTTAAAAAAAATAAATGGATGTTTGAAAAGTGAACATATAGGTTATTTATTAATTATTGTATATGATATGACTATCTGTCATAAGGTCATAAAAATTCAAAGTTTGAACATTTTCTGAATTTTCACCAAATTTCGAATATTTTCATGAATATACACAAATCTAATCACCACTTCATGAAGTACAAAGTGTCATGAAAAACAAATTCATAATGACAGATTAGGAGAAGCATATCCAACTTATTACATGTCAGAGTTGAATAATGGGGTGCTGTAAGGAAGATCAAAACTAGCTGCGGAGCTGAGGGGTTAATATTTGTAAAAGGGTGGCAGACCCATTTTTAGCCTTCTTACTGTAATACAACTTTAGAAAATAAAACTTTTTAGTTTAGTTTTTTGTTTTATGCTGGCTATTTTACAAGCTGAATAAAGAAATATGTGGGACATTGTTTTCCATTTAATTGTCACAGATAATTGACTTTAATTGAAGTAATAAGTACAAAGATCATCGAAGCAAATCACACAGAGAACTTCTTAATAATCACTTGCAACCTCAGCCAAAACTTGTAATAAAAAGCAGTTGATGTTTGCTGAAAATCTTCATATAATGTAGGGGTACCTGGGGTACAATTTGTGCAAAGCATAAGATGAGGACTATTAAATATGATTTTCTTGTACTAGTAAAATATTATCTAGACTGTTAGCAGATAGCATTTTTCACTTGAAGATTCTAAAGCCAGAATATGAGATTCTGTACAGACTCTGGAATAAGAAAACTACGGGTAGGTGCATGACTGATATTAAATTATATTTGTTTGGTAATTGCTACAGGTGATTATCAAAAGGTTGTCCCACAATGAAAATCCTTATCTATACTCCCTTATAAAGAATATTGATGCCATGAATGTGGGGAAGGGGCTATGTGCCTTACATGACTTTCTATGAGTGGAGAGTAGTTATCAGGCCACAAGTTTGTTCCATAAAGTTTGACTTTTATCCTAAGTTATGTGGCAACGCTTGTTAAAGGGTCAATATTGACTTTAAAGATTACTATTCCAATAGGTGGCAATAGAGTTCAAGTCCCCTCTGTGAAGAGGCAATTTGTATATTTAAATTCTCAGAGGAGCATGGCCAATAAGACTCCTTACCCTGACAATAAATGAACATTTTACAGTTAGGTCCATATATATTTGGACAGAGACAACATTTTTCTAATTTTGGTTATAGACATTACCACAATGAATGTTAAACAAAATAATTCAGATGCAGTTGAAGTTCATACTTTCAGCTTTTATTTGAGGGTATCCACATTAAAATTGGATGAAGGGTTTAGGAGTTTCAGCTCCTTAACATGTGCCACCCTGTTTTTAAAGAGACCAAAAGTAATTGGACAATTGACTCCAAGGCTATTTCATGGACAGGTGTGGGCAGTCCCTTCGTTATGTCATTCTCAATTAAGCAGATAAAAGGCCTGGAGTTGATTTGAGGTGCGGTGCTTGCATTTGGAAGGTTTTGCTATGAAGTAAACATGCGGTCAAAGGAGCTCTCCATGCAGGTGAAACAAGCCATCCTTGAGCTGCGAAAACAGAAAAAAACCATCCGAGAGATTGCTACAATATTAGGAGTGGCAAAATCTACAGATTGGTACATCCTGAGAAAGAAAGAAAGCACTGGTGAACTCATCAATGCAAAAAGACCTGGGCTCCCACGGAAGACAGCAGTGGTGGATGATTGCAGAATAATCTCCATGGTGAAGAGAAACCCCTTCACAGCAGCCAACCAAGTGACCAACACTCTCCCGGAGGTCGGCGTATCAATATCCAAATCTACCATAAAGAGAAGACTGCATGAAAGTAAATACAGAGGGTTCACTGCATGGTGCAAGCCACTCATAAGCATCAAGAATAAAAAGGCTTGACTGGACTTTGCTAAAAAACATCTAAAAAAGCCAGCACAGTTCTGGAAGAACATTCTTTGGACAGATGAAACCAAGATCAACCTCTACCAGAATGATGGAAAGAGAAAAGTATGGCGAAGGCGTGGTAAAGCTCATGATCCAAAGCATACCACATCATCTGTAAAACACGGCGGAGGCAGAGTGATGGCTTGGGCATGCATGGCTGCCAGCGGCACTGGGTCTCTAGTGTTTATTGATGATGTGACACAGGACAGAAGCAGCCGAATGAATTCTGAGGTATTCAGAGCCATACTGTGTGCTCAGATCCAGCCAAATGCAGCCAAACTGATTGGTCGTCATTTCATACCACAGATGGACAATGACCCAAAACATAAAGCCAAAGCAACCCAGGAGTTTATTAAAGCAAAGAAGTGGAATATTCTTGAATGGCCAAGTCAGTCACCTGATCTCAACCCAATTGAGCATGCATTTCACTTGTTAAAGACTAAACTTTAGACAGAAAGGCCCACAAACAAACAGCAACTGAAAACCACCACAGTGAAGGCCTGGCAGAGCATCAAAAAGGAGGAAACACAGCGTCTGGTGATGTCCATGAGTTCAAGACTTCAGGCAGTCATTGCCAACAAAGGGTTTTCAACCAAGTACTAAAAATGAACATTTTATTTAAAATTATTGAATCTGTCCAATTACATTTGGTCCCTTTAAAAACAGGGTGGCACATATTAAGGAGCTGAAACTCCTCAACCCTTCATCCAATTTTAGTGGGGACACCCTCAAATGAAAGCAGAAAGTCTGAACTTCAACTGCATCTGAATTGTTTTGTTTAAAATTCATTGTGGTAATGTCTATAACCAAAATTAGAAAAATGTTGTCTCTGTCCAAATATATGTGGACCTAACTGTACTTTTTTCACAAAAAAATACTTTGGAACCATTTTTTTTTATTTTCACAAGGGTATCAGGAGAAAATGGACGAGAAAATTTGCTGTGCAATTTCTCCTGAGTAAGCCAATACCCTGTATGTTGGGGAAAGCCACTGTTTGGGCACATGACATGGTTCAGAAAGGGAGCACTGTTTGACTTTTTGAACGCAAAATTGGCTGGAATCAATGGTGGATGCCATATCGCATTAGGAGACCCCTTGATGAACCTAAACAATGGAAGCCCCCAAGTCTAACTCTAACCCTAACCCCAAAACACTCCTAACCCTAATCCCAACCCTAACCATAACCCTAACCACAACCCTAACCCTAACACACCCCTAACCCTAATCCCAACCCTAACTTTTGTTCAGGGTCTTTTGGATGTTTTGGGTTGTCATTATGATTTAAAAATAGAAAACACAGTAGTTTGACAATAAATGGCTTCACCCAACCATTAAGCATGAGTGGAGAAAAAGGTTTGGTGTTATCATCCATATTCTCTGAAAAAAGGCCACGAAAGCAAAAATTCTGCCGGGGTATGTAAACTTTTGAGCACAACTGTATAAAAAGAATAAATCTGATTGGTAAACGTCGTAAAGAGAAAAAAAATAAAAATGCAATAATTAAGTTTTTTTTTGTCTCCGCAACATTGCATTAAAATGCAATAACGAGTGATCAAAAAATCGTATCTACACCAAAATTGAATCAATAAAACATCATCTCAGCGCGCAAAAAATAAGCCCTCACCAAGCCCCAGATCTTAACATATGAAGACACTATGCATCTTGGAATATAGCAACTTTTTTTTTTTTTACAAACTGAATTTTTTTTCACCACTTGAATAAAAAAGAACCTATACATGTTTGGTATCTACAAACTCTTAATGACCTGGAGAATCATAACGGCAGGTCAGTTTTAGCATTTAGTGAACATGGTAAAAAAAATAATTGTGGAATTGCACTCTTTTTGCAATTTCATCGCACTTTGAACTTTTTGCCCGTTTTCCAGCACACAATATGGTAAAACCTAAGGTTTCGTTCAAAAGTACAACTAGTTCCACACAAAATCAAGCTCTCACATGGCAATATTGATGAAAAAATAAAAAAACGTATGGCTCTGGGAAGAAGGGGAGCAAAGAATGAAAACGGAAAATCCCAAGGGGGTAAAGGGGTTAAAGGAGAAATACTACCCCTTAGATTCCATAAAGTAATAAATTGAAAAGTGTCTTATATGTTTAAGCAGGTTTTCTTTATGTGATATCATTTTAATGAAAAATGATTTGGAAAGGGGCAAGAATTTTTTTTACCTAACTGGATTTTGAAATTACAAGAATCCATGCACAAATATACTATAATGTTTGTGACTTCTTTTTGCCAGGTGGAATGATGGGATAATACAGGCAAGACTGGCGTTGGGGGCAGGCAGACTAGGCAGCTGCTTAGGGCCCCTGCCCCCCAGGGGCCCCCAGCCAGTGGTGTGCTGCTTACAGCAGCACACCAAGCAGCCACTATGGGGCCCGTGAGTCAGGTGGACCTGCCCCTCCCTCATCATTCCCCTCTGTCTCTGACACATGCTGTGTGACAGGCAGTGCAGCTGCTGAGACCGGAAAAGAGCCTGGAGCAGAGCGGGGAATGAGGAGAAGTGAGTATTGTGGTTTTTATATATATATATATATATATATATATATATATATATATATATATATATATATATATATATATCAGTGAGTACTAGTTGTCATAATACTATAGGACTGTGGGGCTGCATTATATTCTATGGGGGGGGCTACATTATATTCAATGGGAGGGCTGCTTTATACTCTATGAGGGGGCTACATTATATTCTATGGAGGGACTGCACTAAACTATATGAGGGGGCTACATTATATTCTATGGGGGTCTGCATTATGCTATACAGGGGTGTGTCACAGGTGTGTCAGAGGCTGCAGACAGTTGCACTGCATCCGAAATCCCAATTTCATAGAGTTACAAAAATTGTTACCAATGAAGACCTTCGTGCACAACGGCTGAATGAGATATCCATAAAATTCTCACAAAGAGGATATCCATCCTCAATATTACAAGAATCCAGAAGCCCGTCTACACCTAGGCCCAATAGATCCACTAATGGCATCCCTGTTGTGCATTCATTTCATCCATTCTCATACATTTTACATAAATCAATCCATAGACATTGGCACCTACTGGCCAGCGCCCATCCGGAGATCCCCGAATTTAATGAACCCTTCTTACCCTGCTTCAGAAGGGCACCTAACCTGAAGGACTCCCTAGTAAAGGCTGACTGTTGTGAATTTACCTTTTGGCTCCCTCTAGTGGCTACTAGTGTTTTTACTCTGGGTATGTCTATCATCCCTTGTATGCTCACCTGGGTCGTTAGGTCAGGGGTGTTGCTATATTAGCTCCCTGGACCTTCAGTTCAATGCCTGGCAACGTTGATATCAGAGCTAATCTGTAGTGCTCTTGTCTACTGATCCTGGTTCCTGCTTGATTAAGCTAAGTCTGCTTTCTTGCTTTTTGCTATTGTTTTTGTTTTTGCATTTTTGTCCAGCTTGTACATAATCTGTATCCTATCCTTGCTGGAAGCTCTAGGGAGGCTGGAGTTCTCCCCCCGGGCCGTTAGACGGTTCGGGGGTTCTTGAATTTCCAGTGTGGATTTTTGTTAGGGTTTTTGTTGACCATATAAGTTATCTTACTACATTCTGCTATTAGTGAGTGGGCCTCTCTTTGCTAAACCTAGTTCATCTCTGTGTTTGTCATTTCCTCTTACCTCACCGTTATTATTTGTGGGGGGCTTGTATCCAACTTTTGGGGTCTATTCTCTGGAGGCAAGAGAGGTCTTTGTTTTCCTCTTCTAGGGGTAGTTAGTCCTCCGGCTGGCGCGAGACATCTAGCGACCAACGTAGGCATGTTCCCCGGCTACTTCTAGTGTTGGCGTTAGGAGTAGATATATGGTCAACCCAGTTACCACTGCCCTATGAGCTGGATTTTTGTACTTCGCAGACTTGCTGATATCTCTGAGACCCTCGCCATTGGGGTCATAACAGTTTGCCAGGCCAGTATTAAATGTTAAATGTATTGCAGAAGCGGGATTATAAGAAAGAAAGTTCTGAGTTTTTTTTTTCTCTCTCTCATTTTTTTTTCTTTTCCCCTTTACCTCTGAGTGGCTTGTGATTGCTGCAGACATGAATGTCCAGACCTTGATTACAAGTGTGGACCAGCTTGCTGCTCGTGTGCAGGGCATACAAGATTATGTTACCAGAAATCCTATGTCAGAACCTAAGATACCGATTCCTGAACTGTTTTCCGGAGACCGATTTAAGTTTAGAAATTTCAGGAATAATTGTAAATTGTTTTTGTCCCTGAGACCCTGTTCCTCTGGAGACTCCGCTCAGCAAGTGAAAATTGTTATTTCTTTTTTACGGGGCGACCCTCAGGATTGGGCTTTCTCGCTGGCGCCAGGAGATCCGGCATTGGCTGATATTGATGCGTTTTTTCTGGCGCTCGGTTTGCTTTATGAGGAACCCAATCTTGAGATTCAGGCAGAAAAAGCCTTGCTGGCTATGTCTCAGGGCCAGGACGAGGCTGAAGTGTATTGCCAAAAATTTCGGAAATGGTCCGTGCTGACCCAGTGGAACGAGTGTGCATTGGCTGCAAATTTTAGAAATGGCCTTTCTGAAGCCATTAAGAATGTGATGGTGGGTTTTCCCATTCCCACAGGTCTGAATGATTCTATGGCCCTGGCTATTCAAATCGACCGGCGGTTGCGGGAGCGCAAAACCGCAAATTCCCTCATGGTGTTGTCTGAACAGGCACCTGAATTAATGCAATGTGATAGAATCCTGACTAGAAATGAGCGGAAAATTCATAGACGCCAGAATGGCTTGTGTTACTACTGTGGTGATTCTACACATGTTATCTCAGCATGCTCTAAACGTCTTACTAAGGTTGTTAGTCCGGTCGTCATTGGTAATTTGCAACCTAAATTTATTCTATCTGTAACTTTGATTTGCTCACTGTCATCGTATCCTGTCATGGCGTTTGTGGACTCAGGTGCTGCCCTGAGCCTTATTGATCTGTCATTTGCCAAGCGCTGCGGATTTGTTCTTGAGCCATTGGAAAATCCTATCCCTCTTAGGGGTATTGATTCTACGCCATTGGCAAAAAATAAGCCGCAGTTTTGGACACAGGTTACCATGTGCATGACTCCCGAACATCGGGAGGTAATACGTTTTCTTGTTCTGCATAAAATGCATGATTTGGTTGTTTTGGGTTTGCCATGGTTACAGACCCATAATCCAGTCTTGGACTGGAAGGCTATGTCAGTGTCAAGTTGGGGCTGCCATGGAATTCATGGAGATTCCCTGCCCTTGTCTATTGCTTCTTCTACGCCTTCGGAGGTTCCGGCGTATTTGTCTGATTATCAGGATGTCTTCAGCGAGTCTAAGTCCGGTGCACTGCCTCCTCATAGGGAATGTGACTGTGCAATAGATTTGATCCCTGGCAGTAAGTTTCCTAAGGGGAGACTGTTTAATCTGTCGGTACCTGAACATACCGCGATGCGATCATATATCAAGGAGTCTCTTGAGAAGGGGCATATCCGTCCTTCTTCTTCCCCTCTTGGTGCGGGATTCTTTTTTGTGGCCAAAAAGGACGGATCTTTGAGGCCTTGTATTGACTATCGGCTTTTAAATAAGATCACTGTCAAATTTCAGTATCCTTTGCCGTTGTTGTCAGATTTGTTTGCCCGGATTAAAGGTGCCAAGTGGTTCACCAAGATAGACCTTCGTGGTGCGTACAACCTTGTGCGCATTAGGCAGGGCGATGAATGGAAAACCGCATTCAATACGCCCGAAGGTCATTTTGAGTACTTGGTGATGCCATTTGGGCTCTCTAATGCACCTTCAGTTTTTCAGTCCTTCATGCATGACATTTTCCGGAAGTATCTGGATAGATTTTTGATTGTTTATCTGGATGATATTCTGGTTTTTTCTGATGATTGGGACTCGCATGTGGAGCAGGTCAGGATGGTTTTTGAGATTTTGCGTGAAAATTCTTTGTTTGTAAAGGGCTCAAAGTGTCTCTTTGGTGTACAGAAGGTTCCCTTTTTGGGGTTCATTTTTTCCCCTTCTGCTGTGGAGATGGATCCAGTCAAGGTCCGAGCTATTCATGATTGGACTCAACCCTCGTCAGTTAAGAGTCTTCAGAAGTTCTTGAGTTTTGCTAACTTCTACCGTCGTTTTATCGCAAATTTCTCTAGCGTTGTTAAACCGCTGACGGATATGACCAAGAAAGGCTCTGATGTAGCTAACTGGGCTCCTGCTGCCGTGGAGGCTTTCCAGGAGTTGAAACGCCGGTTTACTTCGGCGCCTGTTTTGTGCCAGCCTGACGTCTCACTTCCCTTTCAGGTTGAGGTGGATGCTTCGGAGATTGGGGCAGGGGCCGTATTGTCGCAGAGAGGCCCTGGTTGCTCTACTATGAGACCTTGTGCCTTTTTCTCTAGGAAGTTTTCGCCGGCAGAGCGAAATTATGATGTGGGCAATCGGGAGTTATTGGCCATGAAGTGGGCATTTGAGGAGTGGCGTCATTGGCTCGAGGGTGCTAAGCATCGGGTGGTGGTCTTGACTGATCACAAAAATTTGATGTATCTCGAGTCTGCTAAACGCCTGAATCCTAGACAGGCCCGCTGGTCATTGTTTTTCTCCCGTTTTGACTTTGTGGTCTCGTATTTACCAGGTTCTAAGAATGTGAAGGCCGATGCTCTGTCTAGGAGCTTTGTGCCTGATGCTCCTGGAGTCGCTGAACCTGAGGGTATTCTTAAGGAAGGAGTTATCTTGTCAGCGATTTCTCCAGATCTGCGACGTGTGTTGCAGAGATTTCAGGCTGGTAGGCCTGACTCTTGTCCACCTGACAGATTGTTTGTGCCTGCTAAATGGACCAGCAGAGTCATTTCCGAGGTTCATTCCTCAGTGTTGGCAGGGCACCCGGGAATTTTTGGCACCAGAGATCTGGTGGCCAGGTCCTTTTGGTGGCCTTCCTTGTCAAGGGATGTGCGGTCGTTTGTGCAGTCCTGCGGTACTTGTGCTCGAGCTAAGCCTTGCTGTTCTCGTGCCAGCGGGTTGCTCTTGCCCTTGCCTGTTCCGAGGAGACCTTGGACGCACATCTCTATGGATTTCATTTCGGATCTCCCGGTGTCTAAAGGCATGTCTGTCATCTGGGTGATATGTGATCGTTTCTCCAAGATGGTCCATCTGGTTCCTTTGCCTAAGCTGCCTTCCTCTGCTGATCTGGTTCCTGTGTTCTTCCAGAACGTGGTTCGTTTGCACGGCATTCCTGAGAATATTGTGTCGGACAGAGGATCCCAGTTTGTTTCCGGGTTCTGGCGATCCTTTTGTGGTAGGATGGGCATTGATTTGTCGTTTTCGTCCGCTTTTCATCCACAGACTAACGGACAAACGGAACGAACTAATCAGACTCTGGAGGCGTATTTGAGGTGTTTTGTCTCTTCTGATCAGGATGATTGGGTGACCTTCTTGCCGTTGGCTGAGTTTGCCCTTAATAATCGGGCTAGTTCTGCCACCTTGGTTTCGCCATTTTTCTGCAACTCCGGTTTCCATCCTCGTTTTTCCTCGGGACATGTGGAGCCTTCTGACTGTCCTGGAGTGGATTCTGTGGTGGATAGGTTGCAGCGGATCTGGAATCATGTGGTGGACAACTTGAAGTTGTCACAGGAGAAGGCTCAGCGTTTTGCCAATCGCCGCCGCGGTGTGGGTCCCCGACTTCGTGTTGGGGATTTGGTATGGCTGTCTTCTCGATTTGTTCCTATGAAGGTCTCCTCTCCCAAATTTAAGCCTCGATTCATTGGTCCTTACAAGATATTGGAGATCCTTAATCCTGTATCCTTTCGCCTGGATCTTCCGGTGTCGTTTGCCATTCACAACGTATTTCATAGGTCCTTGTTGCGGCGGTACGTTGTGCCTGTGGTTCCTTCTGCTGAGCCTCCTGCTCCGGTGTTGGTTGAGGGCGAGTTGGAGTACGTGGTGGAGAAGATCTTAGATTCTCGTCTCTCCAGGCGGAGGCTTCAGTACCTGGTAAAGTGGAAGGGCTATGGTCAGGAGGATAATTCCTGGGTGGTCGCCTCTGATGTGCATGCGGCCGATTTAGTTTGCGCCTTTCACGCCGCTCATCCTGATTGCCCTGGTGGTCTTGGTGAGGGTTCGGTGACCCCTCACTAAGGGGGGGGTACTGTTGTGAATTTACCTTTTGGCTCCCTCTAGTGGCTACTAGTGTTTTTACTCTGGGTATGTCTATCATCCCTTGTATGCTCACCTGGGTCGTTAGGTCAGGGGTGTTGCTATATTAGCTCCCTGGACCTTCAGTTCAATGCCTGGCAACGTTGATATCAGAGCTAATCTGTAGTGCTCTTGTCTACTGATCCTGGTTCCTGCTTGATTAAGCTAAGTCTGCTTTCTTGCTTTTTGCTATTGTTTTTGTTTTTGCATTTTTGTCCAGCTTGTACATAATCTGTATCCTATCCTTGCTGGAAGCTCTAGGGAGGCTGGAGTTCTCCCCCCGGGCCGTTAGACGGTTCGGGGGTTCTTGAATCTCCAGTGTGGATTTTTGTTAGGGTTTTTGTTGACCATATAAGTTATCTTACTACATTCTGCTATTAGTGAGTGGGCCTCTCTTTGCTAAACCTAGTTCATCTCTGTGTTTGTCATTTCCTCTTACCTCACCGTTATTATTTGTGGGGGGCTTGTATCCAACTTTTGGGGTCTATTCTCTGGAGGCAAGAGAGGTCTTTGTTTTCCTCTTCTAGGGGTAGTTAGTCCTCCGGCTGGCGCGAGACATCTAGCGACCAACGTAGGCATGTTCCCCGGCTACTTCTAGTGTTGGCGTTAGGAGTAGATATATGGTCAACCCAGTTACCACTGCCCTATGAGCTGGATTTTTGTACTTCGCAGACTTGCTGATATCTCTGAGACCCTCGCCATTGGGGTCATAACAGCTGACATAGGGACCACCAAATTACTGCCATGTCAGCGTTTCCTCCTAAATCCCAAAACAGGGACTTTTCCCTGTTTGCACTGCACGCAATGTAATAATGTCCTCAAAGGCAGTACTTTCCATCACCCATAATCAGGGAAGAGTTACAAAATACGTGATTTTTTTTACGTGTGATACCTCATGGGTTGTCTATCTCATTAAGTGCCCATGTGGATTACTGTACGTAGGGGAGACGACCCAACCAATTCGTGACTGGATTTCAAAACATAAATCTACAATCCAGTGCAAAAATCTCCTGTTACCCATTCCATATAATTTTATTACTTGGGGTTATAATATCACTCATCTCAAATTTCAGGTTATCGAACATGTACCACCCCCAAGGCGTGGGGGCAATAGGATCTCAGCACTAAAACGCCGTGAAGCATGTTGGATGCATACACTTGAAACCCTACATCCAAAGGGTCTAAATAGAGATTATGACCTGCTGTTATTTATATAATCTCGATTCTGACCGCCTGTCATTCATCACTTTTTTCTGTCATATGATTGCTATGTGGGTATACAACATATAACGCGGGTAGTCATAATACTGCATACTGATATGATATTCATAAGATATGATGACTTGTTTTACAGATATGCTTGCAGTAGTATATTTCTCTTTTTTTCTCTAGAGTCGGTTATACTGATGTATCTCTGTGACTTGCACTGGACCCATTTTCCTGCACCTAACTTCTTTATATGGGCATCTACAGCCAGCTATTGGTAGGTAACAGGGAGTGTTTCTTCTGTCACCCCTCCCGTTATTTGAGCTTATTGGTGACTATTACTCCTTCCATTATAGATGCGGTTTACACTAAGTGTCCTCCAGACACGTGACCAAACATATCCACTTATTAGTACGGTATGGCTTCTTATCTCTTTCCCACACAAACCACCTGACTCTGCCTTCTTCCTTGTGCTCTAATCTGCATATTTTGACTATTGATTCATCCATAACCACATTGTATATTTATCTGTATATATTTTATTTTGTTTATTCATTTTGTTTATTTATTTCTGTACATATATTTTGTACGCATTACCTTTTTGTATATTATTTCATCCACCTTGTAGTAACTGATGAAGGTCCAGGTGACCAAAACTTTTTTGGTACTACAATAAATCATCACAGCATTAACTTGAGTGCCATGTTTTTTCTATTATATCTCATGGTGTGAGAACCTACCTGGGCACCTCTTACAGTAGTGCTCACATTTTCTTCTTCACAGTCACACTGCATCTGACTGCAGAAGGTCTCAGCAGTTTGCTTTGCAGACTTCTTCCTGGTCCTTCTGACTCTAAGACCCAGTGGCAACCTTCCTTCTACTCTAATGGACACACATGGGACCGGGTGTTTATAATTCCCAGCTTGCTGCTGGAAGTTTCCGGGGATATTTCCATTTCTATGTTGAGGATGGAGCTATAGCAGTCGGCTCTCTTCCTCTTTGGTGTTTGGAGGAAATCTGTGTTTCTCTCTGAGTCTACTCAAGCTACGTATTCCACTTGTTTGTGTATCCCATCTGTCTTCAGTTATAGCGGGGATTGACTAGTGCATCCTGTCCTTTCCTATGCAGGGCTTACTGCTAGGAGCAGGCAGGGATTAGGTAACCTGCTCGGCATTAGGTGCAGAACCTATATAAGAACATTAGGACAGACAGGGTGACAGGTTAGATCTGCCTAGGGGTCTCCACTCCCCCTTCCTTAGTGTTGGTTTCACTTCCCCTTATTCCTTTGTGTTGCACTTAGTCTTTCCTAAACTGTGCATGACAGGCTGCATTTTACTCTATGTGGTGGCTGCATTATACTCTATGGGGTGGCTGCATTATACACTATTGGGCTACATTATACTCTGTGGGGGGCTACATTATACTACATGGAAGCTGCATTATATCGGACAATGAACAGTGCATTCTACTATATGTACTATATACGACCTGCATTACAGTATACTGTATTGAGGACTATGGGGAATGCATTATACTATGTGAAGAACTATGGGGTGCATTATACTATGTAGAGTGCATTGTACTACATATAGGACTATGGGGGGGTGCATTATACTATATGGAGTACTATGAGCAGTGTATTATACTATATGGAGGACCGAGGAGTGTATTTTAATATATGGAGAACTATGAAGAGTGTATAATATTATGGTTAGTGTATTATACTATATGGAGGTGTATGGGGAGTGTATTATGCCATATGGAGTTCGATGAGGAGTTTATTATACTACAGGGTGTCCCATTTATATGGATACACCTAAATAAAATGGGAATGGTTGGTGATATCAACTTCCTGTTTGTGGCACATTAGTATATGGGAGGGGGGTACTTTTCAAGATGGGTGGTGACCATGGCGGCCATTTTGAAGTTGGCCATTTTAGATCCAACTTTATTTTTTCCAGTGGGAAGAGGGTCATGTGTCACATCAAACATATTGAGAATTTCACAAGAAAAACAATGGTGTGCTTGGTTTTAATGTAACTGTTTTCTTTCATGAGTTATTTACAAGTTTATGACCACTTATAAAATGTGTTCAAAGTGCTGCCCATTGTGCTGGATTGTCAATGCAATCCTCTTCTTCCACTCTTGACACACTGATAGCAACATCGCGGAAGAAATGCCAGTCTATGGGGGTCAGATTCCTTGTAGGAATGCTCGGACCTACAGCCATAATGCGGTGGTGCACCATCTTGCTGGAAAAACTCAGAGAACGTGCCATCTTCAGTGCATAAAGAGGGAAAAACATCATCATGTAACAATTTCAGATATCCAGTGGCATTGAGGTTTCCATTGATGAAGAATGGTCCCACTATCTTTGTACCTCATATACCAAACCATACCATCAATTATGGGTGTCAGGTCCGAGCATTCCTACATGAACAGTTTCCTGGTAAGTGGATTGGTCATTGTGGGCCAGTTGAATGGCCACCAAGGTCTCCCGATCTGTCACCCTTAGACTTTTATCTTTGGGGTCATCTGAAGGCAATTGTCTATGCTGTGAAGATACGAGATTAGGGTTGAGCGAAACGGGTCGTTCATTTTCAAAAGTCGCCGACTTTTGGCAAAGTCGGGTTTCATGAAACCCGATCCGACCCCTGTGCGGGGTCGGCCATGCGGTACGCGACTTTCGTGCCAAAGTCGCGTTTCAATGACGCGAAAAGCGCCATTTCTCAGCCAATGAAGGTGAACGCAGAGTGTGGGCAGCGTGATGACATAGGTCCTGGTCCCCACCATCTTAGAGAAGGGCATTGCAGTGATTGGCTTGCTTTCTGCAGCATCACAGGGGCTATAAAGGGGCGTTCCCGCCGACCGCCATCTTACTGCTGCTGATCTGAGCGTAGGGAGAGGTTGCTGCCGCTTCTTCAGAAGCAGGGATAGTGATAGGCAGGGTACATAAAGCCACAAACCGCTGGTGCTGTAGCGATTTCCACTGTCCAACACCACCTTTTGTTTGCAGGGACAGTGGAAGCTACATTTTTTTTTCCTCAGCGCTGTCGCTCATTGGGCTGCCCTAGAAGGTTCCCTGACCCTGATAGCTGCGTTGCTGTGCCTGTGTGTGTACGACGCTGTGCAAACCAACTGCTTTTTTCAAAGCACAAATCCTCTTGTTCCTTCCTTTCTGCACAGCTATCTTTTTTGTTTGTCCACACTTTTTATTTAATTTGTGCATCAGTCCACTCCTTATTGCTGCCTGCCATACCTGGCTGAGATTACTGCAGGGAGATAGTAATTGTAGGACAGTCCCTGTTTTTTTTGTTTTTTTTTGTGGGAGATTAAGATTGGCATTTCTGCTAGTGTGCCATCCCTGTGTGTGCCATCTCTCACTCAGTGGGCCATAGAAAGCCTATTAATTTTTTTGCTTGATTTGGGTACTAAAATCTACCTGAAAAAAAAAAAAAAAATTCAAACAGTGGGAGATTAATATTGCCCTTTCTGCTTGTGTGCCAGTCTTGACTCCTGGGTGTGCCATCTCTCTCTCTCAAATTGTGGGCCATAGAAAGCCTATTAATTTTTTTGCTTGATTTGGGTTCTAAAATCTACCTGAAATAAAATCACTACATCAATCAGTGGGAGAAAAATATTGGCCTCAGGGCTTGTGTGCCACTCCTGACTCCTGTGTGTGCCATCTCTCACTCAGTGGGCCATAGAAAGCCTATTAATTTTTTTGCTTGATTTGGGTTCTAAAATCTACCTGAAATAAAATCACTACATCAATCAGTGGGAGAAAAATATTGGCCTCAGGGCTTGTGTGCCACTCCTGACTCCTGTGTGTGCCATCTCTCACTCAGTGGGCCATAGAAAGCCTATTAATTTTTTTGCTTGATTTGGGTTCTAAAATCTACCTGAAATAAAATCACTACATCAATCAGTGGGAGAAAAATATTGGCCTCAGGGCTTGTGTGCCACTCCTGACTCCTGTGTGTGCCATCTCTCACTCAGTGGGCCATAGAAAGCCTATTAATTTTTTTGCTTGATTTGGGTTCTAAAATCTACCTGAAATAAAATCACTACATCAATCAGTGGGAGAAAAATATTGGCCTCAGGGCTTGTGTGCCACTCCTGACTCCTGTGTGTGCCATCTCTCACTCAGTGGGCCATAGAAAGCCTATTAATTTTTTTGCTTGATTTGGGTTCTAAAATCTACCTGAAATAAAATCACTACATCAATCAGTGGGAGAAAAATATTGGCCTCAGGGCTTGTGTGCCACTCCTGACTCCTGTGTGTGCCATCTCTCACTCAGTGGGCCATAGAAAGCCTATTAATTTTTTTGCTTGATTTGGGTTCTAAAATCTACCTGAAATAAAATCACTACATCAATCAGTGGGAGAAAAATATTGGCCTCAGGGCTTGTGTGCCACTCCTGACTCCTGTGTGTGCCATCTCTCACTCAGTGGGCCATAGAAAGCCTATTAATTTTTTTGCTTGATTTGGGTTCTAAAATCTACCTGAAATAAAATCACTACATCAATCAGTGGGAGAAAAATATTGGCCTCAGGGCTTGTGTGCCACTCCTTACTCCTGTGTGTGCCATCTCTCACTCAGTGGGCCATAGAAAGCCTTTTTTTTTATTATTATTTGGTTTCTAAAGTCTCCCTGAAAAAAAAAAAAAAAAATAGGTGGGAGATTAATATTGACATTTGTGCTTGAGTGACAGTCCTGCGTGTGTGGCATCTCTGTGATTTGGTGCCACAGAAAACAGAGTGTGTAACATTGGGCCTGATTTTCCTTGTGGTCTCACCAACCTGTAAAGGGATATTGAAATCAGACTGAAGTTATAGCTCACCGTGTAAGTTGTTTGACAGCAACAAATAAAGTTACTTTGGTTAAGTTTTTAAAACAATGAGGAAGTCTGGTGCAAGAGGTCGTGGCCGTGGGCGTTCATTGTCAGCTGGTAATGATGGTAGTGGTAGTGGAGCATCAGGTGGTCGTGGGGATAAAAATATTCCACCTAAGTCTGGAGCTGTGGAGCCAGTTTCGTCGTCTGGCTACACAAGGCCTCGAACGCTCTCTTTTCTGGGAGTAGGAAAACCGCTTTTAAAGCCGGAGCAGCAACAGCAAGTTTTAGCTTACATTGCAGACTCAGCCTCTAGCTCTTTTGCCTCCTCTTCTGAAACTGGTAAATGTAAAAGCAGCGCATCGCTTGTGGATGTTCACGGTCAGGGACAAGTCGCTTCCTTGTCCTCTTCAGCAAAAACTACAACAAGAGAGAAGGATGCAGCAGGCGACACAACGGGTTACTCCATGGAGCTCTTTACACATACCGTCCCTGGCTTAGAAAGTGAAACACTTAACAGGCCATGCCCATTACAAGTAGATTCTGACATGGAGTGCACTGATGCACAGCCACAGCCAGAGTACTATGCTGCTCCTTTGACTCAGACCACAACATTGCCCTCTCAGGGTACTGATCCACAATCAGACCCTGATGAGACTATGTTGCCCCGCCACGAACGCTATACCACCGACCGAAACGGTGACACAGACGAAGTAGCACACGAGCTCGAAGAGGAGGTAATAGATGACCCAGTTGTTGACCCCGATTGGCAGCCATTGGGGGAACAGGGTGCAGGCGGCAGTAGTTCAGAAGCGGAGGTGGAGGAGGGGCCGCAGCAGGCATCAACATCGCAACAGGTTCCATCTGCCGGTCCCGTATCTGGGCCAAAACGCGTGTCAAAGCCAAAACCTGTTGGAGGACAGCGTGGCCATCCGGTTAAAGCTCAGTCTGCAATCCCTGGAAAGGGATCCGATGCTAGGAAGAGTGCAGTCTGGCATTTTTTTAAACAACATCCAATTGATCAGCGCAAAGTCATCTGTCAAAAATGTTCAACTAGCTTAAGCAGAGGTCAGAATCTGAAAAGTCTCAATACTAGTTGCATGCATAGTGTTGTGTATCCGCTTTTTGGGCTCCCCTGGTGGTTGCTGGTGGTATTGGTGACTTGTTTGCACTTTGCTGCTTCTGTTCACCTGCTTCCATCAGCGTTTGGGAGTTTCCTATTTAGCCTTGCTCTCCAGTCATTTCCTTGCCGGTCATCATTGTAACCAGAGCCTTCGGTTGCATGTTCCTGCTACTAGTCTGCTGATCAGCTAAGTGGACTTTGTCCTTTTGTTTTGTATCTTTTGTCCAGTTTGCAGTTTTTGTAATTCTCTGTAGCTGGAAGCTCTTGCGGGCTGAAATTGCCACTCCTGTGTCATGAGTTGACACAGGAGTCTTAAAGTAATTTCAGGATGGTTTTTGAAAGGGTTTTCAGTTGACCGTGAAGTCCTCTTTTGTATCCTTCTGCTATCTAGTAAGTGGACCTCTCTTTGCTAAATCTACTTTCATACTGTGTATGTCTTTTCCTCTTAATTCACCGTTATTACATGTGGGGGGCTGCTATCATCTTTTGGGGTATTTCCCTAGAGGTAAGCCAGGTCTGTTTCTTTCTCTACCAGGCGTAGTTAGTCCTCCGGCTGGCGCGTGGCATTTAGGAAGCCGTAGGTATGCTCCCTGGCTACTATTAGTTGTGTGGTAGATTTAGCTCACGGTCAACTCGAGTTTCCATCACCCGAGAGCTCGTTCGTTATTTATATGTTTCTTACGTTCCCTTGCCATTGGGAACCATGACAGTATGACCGGCCAGTGTTAAACTTATTGGCAGAAGAAAGGAGAGAAAAAAGAAGTCTGTAAATTTTTTTTTTTTTCTTTTTCCCTATGCTTGCTCCATAGTTGGATCAGTTGTATTTCAGCTCTAATTACTGCCTTTGCCTTTCTCTCCTTATAATCCTTGAATGGCTCTGAGCTCACCTGTTTAATGATGGATCCTCAGAGTTTGGCTGCAGGTTTAAATAATCTTGCTACGAAGGTTCAAAATTTACAAGATTTTGTTATGCATACTCCTATTTCTGAACCTAAAATCCCTACACCAGAGGTGTTTTCCGGAGATAGATCTCGGTTTCTGAATTTCAAATATAATTGTAAATTGTTCCTTTCTCTCAGACCTCACTCCTCAGGAGATCCTGTCCAGCAGGTTAAGATTGTAATTTCTTTGCTGCGAGGTGACCCTCAAAATTGGGCATTTTCATTGGCACCAGGGGATCCTGCGTTGCTCAATGTGGATGCGTTTTTCCTGGCTTTAGGGTTGCTTTATGAGGAACCTAATTTGGAGATTCAAGCTGAAAAAGCTTTGATAGCCCTATCTCAAGGGCAAGATGAAGCTGAGATATACTGCCAAAAATTTCGTAAATGGTCTGTGCTTACTCAGTGGAATGAGTGCGCCTTAGCGGCAAAATTCAGAGAGGGCCTTTTTGATGCCGTTAAAGATGTTATGGTCGGGTTCCCTGCACCTACAGGTCTGAATGAGTCCATGACAATGGCAATTCAGATTGATCGGCGTTTGCGGGAGCGCAAACCCGTGCACCATTTGGCGGTATCTTCTGAAGAGACGCCAGAGAAAATGCAATGTGACAGAATTATGTCCAGAAGCGAGCGGCAGAATTATAGGCGTAAAAATGGGTTATGCTTCTATTGTGGTGATTCTGCTCATGTTATATCGGCATGCTCTAAACGTACTAGGAAGGTTGACAAGTCTATTTCAATTGGCACTTTACAGTCCAAATTTATTTTGTCTGTAACCTTGATTTGTTCATTATCAGTTATTACCGTGGATGCCTATGTGGACTCTGGCGCCGCTCTGAGTCTTATGGACTGGTCCTTTGCCAGGCGCTGTGGGTTTGATTTAGAGCCTCTGGAAGTCCCTATACCTCTGAAGGGTATTGATTCTACACCTTTGGCTTGTAATAAACCACAGTTCTGGACGCAAGTGACTATGCGTATGACTCCAGACCATCAGGAGGTGATTCGCTTCCTTGTGTTGTACAATTTACATGATGTTTTGGTGCTTGGATTACCATGGTTACAGTCTCATAACCCAGTCCTTGACTGGAAAGCTATGTCTGTGTTAAGCTGGGGATGTCGGGGGGCTCATGGGGACACTCCTTTGGTGTCCATTTCGTCATCTATTCCATCTGAGATTCCGGCATTTTTGTCTGATTATCGTGATATTTTTGAAGAGCCTAAAATTGGTTCACTCCCTCCTCACAGGGATTGTGATTGCGCCATAGATCTGATTCCTGGCAGTAAATTTCCAAAGGGTCGTTTGTTTAACCTATCTGTACCTGAACATGCTGCTATGCGCGAGTATATTAAGGAGTCCCTGGAAAAGGGACATATTCGTCCTTCTTCATCACCTTTAGGAGCCGGTTTTTTCTTTGTCTCTAAAAAGGATGGCTCTCTGAGGCCTTGTATTGATTATCGACTCCTGAATAAAATTACAGTCAAATATCAGTATCCGTTGCCTTTGCTGACTGATTTGTTTGCTCGCATAAGGGGGGCTAAGTGGTTCTCTAAGATTGATCTTCGTGGGGCGTATAATTTGGTGCGAATTAAGCAGGGGGATGAGTGGAAAACCGCATTTAATACGCCTGAGGGCCATTTTGAGTATTTGGTAATGCCTTTCGGCCTTTCTACTGCACCTTCTGTCTTTCAGTCCTTAATGCATGATATTTTCCGTGAATATTTGGATAAATTTATGATAGTGTACTTGGATGATATTTTGATTTTTTCTGATGACTGGGAGTCTCATGTTCAGCAGGTCAGGAGGGTTTTTCAGGTTTTGCGGGAGAATTCTTTGTGTGTAAAGGGTTCAAAGTGTGTTTTTGGGGTTCAAAAAATTTCCTTTTTGGGGTACATTTTTTCCCCTTCTTCTATTGAGATGGACCCTGTCAAGGTTCGGGCTATTTACGACTGGACGCAGCCTACTTCTCTGAAGAGTCTCCAGAAATTCTTGGGCTTTGCTAATTTTTATCGTCGATTTATAGCTGGTTTTTCTGGCGTTGCTAAACCTCTGACGGATTTGACTAAAAAGGGTGCTGATGTTGCCAATTGGTCCCCTGCTGCCGTGGAGGCCTTTCGGGAGCTTAAGCGCCGCTTTTTGTCTGCCCCTGTGTTGCGCCAGCCTGATGTTTCTCTTCCCTTTCAGGTTGAGGTCGATGCTTCCGAGATCGGAGCGGGGGCGGTTTTGTCGCAGAAAAGTTCCGACTGCTCAGTGATGAGACCTTGTGCGTTCTTTTCGCGAAAATTTTCGGCCGCCGAGCGAAACTATGATGTTGGTAATCGGGAGCTTTTGGCCATGAAGTGGGCATTTGAGGAGTGGCGTCATTGGCTTGAGGGTGCCAAACATCAGGTGGTAGTTTTGACTGATCACAAGAATTTAATTTATTTGGAGTCTGCCAGGCGCCTGAATCCTAGACAGGCACGTTGGTCGTTGTTCTTTTCCCGGTTTAATTTTGTGGTCTCGTACTTACCGGGTTCTAGGAATGTGAAGGCAGATGCTCTTTCTAGGAGTTTTGAGCCTGACTCTCCTGGGAATTCTGAACCTGCTGGTGTCCTTAAGGATGGAGTGGTTTTGTCTGCTGTCTCTCCAGATTTGCGACATGCTTTGCAAGAATTTCAGGCGGATAGACCTGATCGTTGTCCGTCTGGTAGACTGTTTGTTCCTGACGAGTGGACCACTAGAGTCATCTTGGAAGTTCATTCTTCTACTCTGGCAGGTCATCCGGGAATTTTTGGCACCAGAGAATTGGTGGCTAGATCCTTCTGGTGGCCTTCCCTGTCTCGAGATGTGCGTGTTTTTGTGCAGTCTTGTGATGTGTGTGCTCGGGCCAAGCCTTGTTGTTCTAGGGCTAGTGGGTTGTTGTTGCCCTTGCCTATTCCGAAGAGGCCTTGGACGCACATCTCTATGGACTTTATCTCGGACCTCCCTGTTTCTCAGAAGATGTCTGTCATCTGGGTGGTGTGTGACCGTTTTTCTAAAATGGTTCATTTGGTGCCATTGCCTAAGTTGCCTTCCTCATCTGAGTTGGTCCCTCTGTTTTTTCAAAATGTGGTTCGCTTGCATGGTATTCCGGAAAACATCGTTTCTGACAGGGGTACCCAGTTCGTGTCTAGATTTTGGCGGGCAGTCTGTGCCAGGTTGGGCATTGATTTGTCTTTTTCGTCTGCATTCCATCCTCAGACCAATGGCCAGACGGAACGAACTAATCAAACTTTGGAGACTTATTTGAGGTGTTTTGTGTCTGCGGATCAGGATGATTGGGTTGCCTTTCTGCCGTTGGCGGAGTTTGCTCTTAATAATCGGGCTAGTTCTGCCACTTTGGTTTCTCCTTTCTTTTGCAATTCAGGGTTTCATCCGCGTTTTTCATCTGGTCAGGTTGAATCTTCGGATTGTCCTGGAGTGGATGCGGTAGTGGATCGGTTGCATCAGATTTGGGGACAAGTGGTGGATAATTTGGAATTGTCCCAGGAGAGGACTCAGCAGTTTGCTAACCGCCGTCGTCGTGTTGGCCCCCACCTTCGTGTTGGGGACTTGGTGTGGTTGTCTTCCCGTTTTGTCCCTATGAGGGTTTCTTCTCCTAAATTTAAGCCTCGGTTCATCGGTCCTTATAGGATTTTGGAGATTCTTAACCCTGTCTCCTTTCGTTTGGACCTCCCGGCATCTTTCGCTATCCATAATGTGTTCCATCGGTCGCTGTTGCGGAGATATGAGGTACCGGTGGTTCCTTCTACTGAACCTCCTGCTCCTGTGCTGGTGGAGGGTGAATTGGAATACGTGGTAGAAAAGATCTTGGACTCCCGTATTTCCAGACGGAGACTTCAATATCTGGTTAAATGGAAGGGCTATGGTCAGGAAGATAATTCTTGGGTAACTGCCTCTGATGTTCATGCCTCGGATTTGGTTCGTGCCTTTCATAGGGCTCATCCAGATCGCCCTGGCGGTTCTTGTGAGGGTTCGGTGCCCCCTCCTTAAGGGGAGGGTACTGTTGTGTATCCGCTTTTTGGGCTCCCCTGGTGGTTGCTGGTGGTATTGGTGACTTGTTTGCACTTTGCTGCTTCTGTTCACCTGCTTCCATCAGCGTTTGGGAGTTTCCTATTTAGCCTTGCTCTCCAGTCATTTCCTTGCCGGTCATCATTGTAACCAGAGCCTTCGGTTGCATGTTCCTGCTACTAGTCTGCTGATCAGCTAAGTGGACTTTGTCCTTTTGTTTTGTATCTTTTGTCCAGTTTGCAGTTTTTGTAATTCTCTGTAGCTGGAAGCTCTTGCGGGCTGAAATTGCCACTCCTGTGTCATGAGTTGACACAGGAGTCTTAAAGTAATTTCAGGATGGTTTTTGAAAGGGTTTTCAGTTGACCGTGAAGTCCTCTTTTGTATCCTTCTGCTATCTAGTAAGTGGACCTCTCTTTGCTAAATCTACTTTCATACTGTGTATGTCTTTTCCTCTTAATTCACCGTTATTACATGTGGGGGGCTGCTATCATCTTTTGGGGTATTTCCCTAGAGGTAAGCCAGGTCTGTTTCTTCCTCTACCAGGCGTAGTTAGGCCTCCGGCTGGTGCGTGGCATTTAGGAAGCCGTAGGTATGCTCCCTGGCTACTATTAGTTGTGTGGTAGATTTAGCTCACGGTCAACTCGAGTTTCCATCACCCGAGAGCTCGTTCGTTATTTATATGTTTCTTACGTTCCCTTGCCATTGGGAACCATGACAGCATAGACACTTAACCACCATGCATTTTCAAGCCTGGAGTAACTACCAAACGTCCCTTAAGGTTGTAGCACCCTCGGCCAATGAAGCTAGTCAGCAACGCAACATCCCTTCCGTCACTGTAAGGCCACCATTTTCCGCACCACCGGCAGTATCTGTGCAGGTTTCTTTGCCAGCCAAAAGCAGTCAGGGTCAGGGAATCACCAGTTTTGTAGGAGGAAATATTGCATCTAGGGCACCGGCGGAAACAATACCGTCTCCAACCGTCTCTCAGTCTGCCATGTCCACCGGCACACCCGAAAGTTCCACGATCTCCATCTCTCCAGTCCAGCTCACCCTACATGAGACTCTGGTTAGAAAAAGGAAGTACTTATCCTCGCATCTGCGTACACAGGGTTTTAACGCCCACATAGCTAGACTAATCTCGTTAGAGATGATGCCCTACCGGTTAGTTGAAAGCGAAGCTTTCAAAGCCCTGATGGAGTACGCTGAACCACGATACGAGCTACCCAGTCGACACTTTTTTTCCAGAAAAGCCATCCCAGCCCTGCACCAGCATGTTAAACAGCGCATCATCCATGCACTCAGGCAATCTGTGAGTACAAAGGTGCACCTGACTACAGATGCATGGGCCAGTAGGCATGGCCAGGGACGTTATGTGTCTATCACGGCACACTGGGTGAATGTGGTGGATGCAGGGTCCACAGGGGACATCAATTTCGGGACAGTTGTGCCTAGCCCACGGTCTAGGAAACAGTTGGCTGTAGGCGTTCGCACCCCCTCCTCCTCGTCCTCCTGCAGAAGCTACAGCTCTTCCACAGACCGCAGTCGGACAACCACTCCATCGGCAGATGACACTGTTGCACACCAGTTGTCCCATTATGGGCCAGCTACTGGCAAGCGTCAGCAGGCTGTATTGGCTATGAAGTGTTTGGGCGACAACAGACACACCGCGGAAGTTCTGTCCGAGTTCTTGCAACAAGAAACGCAGTCGTGGCTGGGCACAGTAGATCTTGAGGCAGGCAAGGTAGTGAGTGATAACGGAAGGAATTTCATGGCTGCCATCTCCCTTTCCCAACTGAAACACATTCCTTGCCTGGCTCACACCTTAAACCTGGTGGTGCAGTGCTTATTGAAAACTTATCCTGGGTTCTCCGACCTGCTCCTCAAAGTGCATGGACTTTGCTCACATATCCGACGTTCGCCTGTACACTCCAGCCGTATGCAGACCTATCAGCGGTCTTTGAACCTTCCCCAGCATCGCCTAATCATAGATGTTGCAACAAGGTGGAACTCAACACTGCACATGCTTCAGAGACTGTGCCAACAGAGGCGGGCTGTTATGTTTTTGTGGGAGGATACACATACACGGGCAGGCAGTAGGATGGCAGACATGGAGTTGTCAGGTGTGCAGTGCTCAAAGATACAAGACATGTGTCAAGTCCTTCAGTGTTTTGAGGAATGCACACGGCTGGTTAGTGCAGACAACGCCATAATAAGCATGAGCATCCCCCTAATGTGTCTGCTGATGCAAAGTTTGACGCACATAAAGGATCAGGCGTCTGCACCAGAGGAAGAGGAAAGCCTTGATGACAGTCAGCCATTGTCTGGTCAGGGCAGTGTACAGGACGAGGTAGCGGGCGAAGAGGAGGTGGAGGACGAGGAGGATGATGGGGATGAGTATATTTTTAATGCGGAAGCTTTCCCGGGGGCACTGGAAATTGGTTGCGTGGCAAGGACGGGTTCTGGTTTTTTGAGGGACACAAGTGACGTAGATTTGCCTGAAACTGCCCCTCAACCAATCACAACCGTAGATTTGACAACTGGAACTTTGGCCCACATGGCGGATTATGCCTTACGTATCCTAAAAAGGGACACACGCATTACGAAAATGATGAACGATGACGATTACTGGTTGGCCTGCCTCCTTGATCCACGCTATAAAGGCAAATTGCAAAATATTATGCCACATGAGAACTTGGAACTAATATTAGCAACCAAACAATCAACTCTTGTTGACCGTTTGCTTCAGGCATTCCCAGCACACAGCGCACGTGATCGTTCTCACACGAGCTCCAGGGGGCAGCAGACTAGGAGTGTTAGGGGTGCACAGATCAGAAGTGGCGTTGGACAGAGGGGTTTTCTGACCAGGTTGTGGAGTGATTTTGCTATGACCGCAGACAGGACAGGTACTGCTGCATCAATTGAAAGTGACAGGAGACAACATTTGTCCAGTATGGTTACTAACTATTTTTCATCCCTTATCGATGTTCTCCCTCAACCGTCATTCCCATTTGATTACTGGGCATCAAAATTAGACACCTGGCCAGAATTGGCAGAATATGCATTGCAGGAGCTTGCTTGCCCGGCAGCAAGTGTCCTATCAGAAAGAGTATTCAGTGCTGCAGGTTCAATATTAACCGAAAAAAGGACTCGTCTGGCTACCCAAAATGTTGATGATCTAACATTCATTAAAATGAACTACAACTGGATTTCGAAATCTTTTGCCCCACCTTGCCCGGCCGACACCTAGCTTTCCTATGAAAAGCTCTTGCCTGTGGACTACTGTGAATTACTTTTCTAATGTCTAATTTGCTGCAGCTTATTGTCCAGCATACGACATGTTTACACCTCCCTAAATGGCCAAAGTCCCCACACGGGGCCGTGGTATCGCGACTTGGCACAAGCACCCGTGAGACTGCTGTTTGTCTGAAGAGGTGGGTGTGCTCGCTTTTGGTCGACGGCATTGCTACTGGGTCCCTCATAGTACAATAAAGTGTCTCTGGCGGTGGTGGTGCGCACCCAACGTCAGACACACTGTTGTAACATGAGGGGCCCTGGGCCTGTACCGCCGGCCACAAGAGAGTTCACCCACCCCCAGGTCAAACATTGCTCTACCACTTCCACAGTTATCTCTCACACTTCCACCAATGTTTAGTCTATGCGCTGACATCCTTCCATACCTGCCACTGACAATACCATTGTGTTGACATGTATGATGGTACTTAACATAGTCAGGGGCAGTGTCCTCTATTTACCACAGTAAATACTTTGCGCTAAATTAGTAGGTCTGAAACAATGCAGAGGATCCCACCCCTGAACCTAATGATTGCACCCTTTAGTGTTTTTGTTTTGTTTTAATGCGAGACATTCACATTTATTTGTTGTTTTGGACTACTAACTGGCAGACACTCATTACAATCGGCCTCCGTTGACCAGACCACTGCTGCCCGTGTACCCCTGGAACCAATTATAAAGTGCCTACAGCCAGCCCATTTTAGTATGTTAGGCCTTGGAAGCCTGTCTGCGGTCCCTCCTTCCACTAGGCCTCCACTCACCTGGCCACTGCTGCCCGTGTACCCCTGGAACCAATTATAAAGTGCCTACAGCCAGCCCATTTTAGTATGTTAGGCCTTGGAAGCCTGTCTGCGGTCCCTCCTTCCACTAGGCCTCCACTCACCTGACCACTGCTGCCCGTGTACCCCTGGAACCAATTATAAAGTGCCTACAGCCAGCCCATTTTAGTATGTTAGGCCTTGGAAGCCTGTCTGCGGTCCCTCCTTCCACTAGGCCTCCACTCACCTGAACACTGCTGCCCGTGTACCCCTGGAACCAATTATAAAGTGCCTACAGCCAGCCCATTTTAGTATGTTAGGCCTTGGAAGCCAATCTGCGGTCCCTCCTTCCACTAGGCCTCCACTGACCTGACCACTGCTGCCCATGTACCCCTGGAACCAATTTTACAGTGCATAGAGCCTATTTTTTTATTTTATTTAATATTAATAAAGCCATGATGGACTACGCTGTACCACGCTATGAGCTACCCAGTTGACAATTCTTTTGCGAGAAACGCCATCCCACCCCTCCACCAGCATGTTAAAGACCACATTGTCCTTTCATTCTGTCAATCTGTGAGTCCAAAGGTACACCTGACAACAGACACATGGAGCGGTAGGCATGGCCACGGAAGGTTACGTGTCCTTTGTGGCGCAATGGGTTAATGTATTGGATGCATGGTCCACACAGGGGACAGCCTGGTAAGTCTGTCTGCAGTCCCTAATTCAAGTTGTCCTCAACTGAATAAAGCTGAGCTTCTACCTTCTGGCTCTCATTAAGTGCTGTTTTTTAAAAGATTGGTGGTTCCGGCCTACTAACGGTGTCTGCCCCTGCCTGGTGTTGTCCTCAACTGAATAAAGCTGAGCTTCTACCTTCTGGCTCTCATTAAGTGCTGTTTTTGAAAAGATTGGTGGTTCCTGCCTACTAACGGTGTCTGCCCCTGCCTGGTGTTGTCCTCAACTGAATAAAGCTGAGCTTCTACCTTCTGGCTCTCTTTAAGTGCTGTTTTTTAAAAGATTGGTGGTTCCGGCCTACTAACGGTGTCTGCCCCTGCCTGGTGTTGTCCTCAACTGAATAAAGCTGAGCTTCTACCTTCTGGCTCTCATTAAGTGCTGTTTTTTAAAAGATTGGTGGTTCCGGCCTACTAACGGTGTCTGCCCCTGCCTGGTGTTGTCCTCAAGTGAATAAAGCTGTGCTTCAACCTTCTGGCTCTCATTAAGTGCTGTGTTTTTAAAAATTGGTGGTTAGGGCCTACTAACGGTGTCTGCCCCTCCCTGGTGTTGCCCTCAACTGAATACAGCTGAGCTTCTACCTTCTGGCTTTCGGCCTATAGTATCAGATATTAAACTGCATTTGGCCTACTAGTGTGGTTGGGCCCTTAAAACAGTGTCTGCTGCTCTTGGGTTTGCTACTCCACTGAACAAACAGTGCCGCCTGTTTAGTCCTGTTACCAATTTTGAACGGCATTTAGCCTACTTTATTCTTTGGCCCTATATCTGTTTCCTCCTCATCCTGCCCATTGCCCAGCCACTGCTAGATGAGTCTGCTGGTACATTGACCCACACCACTACATTCCCCTTGCACTCTACACAGCCAGAATCTGACCCTGCTGAAAGTAAGGTTCCCCTTCCCGCATGTTATACCACCTTACACAGGGACAAAGAGGAAGGTGCAGATGAAAGTGCAGTTTCCTTCATCAGGTGGGGGGGGGGCATACTCGTTGGCGACGTCACTGGCACAGGGCCCCTCAGAGTACGCAAAAGTGTCGCTGCTGGTGGGAGGCGCCCCCGCCGTGCAAACACACCGCTGTACTTTGAGGGGCCCTGTGCCAGTGCCAATGCCAACGAGTGGGCCCCCCTGCTTGCTTAGGATCACAGCACTTGCAAACTTGACATACTTACCTCTCACTGCTCCACCGCCGTGACGTAGTCCACGTTTCCTGTGCCCACTAAAACCTTGAACCAGCCCTACCCCCCACAACTTTTGCCAAATGACCCCCAATTTCCAATGCCCAACTATTATTATAAAGTTAATTAAGATTGACAAGCTTCAGAAACAAGAATGGATGTTTTTGGCATTAAAATGGGCACTGTAGGTGTTTTCCTGGCCTCCACTCACTGTCGACTATGCTTCCCCATTGACTTGCATTGGGTTTCGTGTTTCGGTCGATCCCAGACTTTTAGCGATAATCGGCCGACTGCACTCGACTCGACTCTGGACAAAGTCGGGTTTCACAAAACCCGACTCGACCTTAAAAAAATGAAAGTCGCTCAACCCTATACGAGATGTGCAGCATCTGAAACAACGGATACTGGAAGCATGTGCTAGCATTTCTTCTGTGGTGTTGCTATCAGTGTGTCAAAAGTGAGAGAAGAGGGTTGCATTGCAATTCAACATAATGGGCAGCACTTTGAACAAATTTTATAAGTGGTCATAAACTTGTAAATAACTCACATAAGAATAAAGTTATGTTAAAACCAAGCACACCATTGTTTTTCTTGTGAAATTCTCAATAAGTGTCATGTGTCACATGACCCTCTTCCCATTGAAAAAAATAAAGTTGGATCCAAAATGGCCGACTTCAAAATGGCCGCCATGGTCACCACCCTTCTTGAAAAGTTTCCCCCCTCCCATATACTAATGTGCCACAAACAGGAAGTTGATATCACCAACCATTCCCAATTTATTTAGGTGTATCCATATAAATGGGACACCATGTACATTGATGACTATGGGACACGTTATATTATATGGAGGACTATCGGGTGTGCATTATACAATATGAAGGACTGTGGTGCACATTATACTATATGGAGGACTGTGGTGTGCATTATACCATGTGGAGAACTATGGGGTGTATAATACTAACAAGCAAAATGCTGCCTATTCATTGAGTGATAGGGTTGTTTATGCCAGAACAAAAATCATTATTCTTAGAAGCACATCGCCCGCTGAAAACTGCAGATATGCTGCTGATGAAATGATACTGTCTGGGGACAGACTGATCTATTAGTGATTGTTCTGTCCCCATCATTGTTCCTCAGCCGGTGTGTGTAAAGAGGCCAGGAAATAAGCATCGAACGACTTCAATATTGTTGATCACACTCGTTTAGCGGCCTGAAATCAGCGCATGTACTGTAAATACAACTAAAATGCATCTGTGTGATGTGCAGCATGTTAGCATTTGGGGCCCATTTTAAACTTTTGCCCAGAGCCCCACTTTGCATAAAAGCAGCCCTGAATACAGGATATATACAGAATCCAAGAATGACCCTGGCACCTTGTAACACTAGTTAACCCCTTCACCCAAGGAGATTTTCCATTTTTGTTTTCTCTCCCCTTCTTCCAAGAGCCATAACTTTTGATTTTACCAAATAGTGTACTGGAAAATGGGGAAAAAAACATTCGAAGTGCAGTGAAATTGACAAAAATAGTGCAATTCCGCAATAGTTTTATTTTCTTTTTAAATGATAAAACTGACATGCCAATACAATTCTCCAGGTTATTATGAGTATGAAGATACCAAATATGTATAGGTTTTTTTTATTTAAGTGGTGAAAAAAAATCCGAAATTTGTAGCCCTTATCAGCATTTTCCAAAACCCATGACATTCTCATTTTTCATGATCTAGGGCTGGGTGTAGGCTTATTTTTTGCATGCCGAGCTGATGTATTTATTGATACTATTTTATGGTTTTGATTGCCTCTTACTGCATTTTATTGCAATGTTGCGGCGACCAAAAAAACGTAAATCTGGCGTTTTTATATTTCTATCATTATGCTATTTACCAATCAATTTAATTTACTTTATATTTTAGTTGTTCAGCCATTTCTGAAGCAGCAATAGCAAATATGTGCATTTTTAATTTTTTTTTAATTGTTTTATTTTTAATGGGGTAAATCTAGGGTGATTAAGGGTATGTGCACACGTTGCGTCCTGGTGTGCGGATTTTGATAAATCCGCAGGGCAAAAACACTGCGTTTTTCCTGCGGATTTATTGTGGTTTTACTGCGGATTCTGCTGCGGTTTTACACCTGTGGTTTTATAATATGGAGCAGGTGTCAAACCGCTGCGGATTCCGCACAAAGAATTAACATGCTGCGGAAAAAAAACCGCAGCGTTTCAGCGCGTTTTTTTCCACAGCATGTGCACAGCGGTTTTTGTTTTCCATAGGTTAACATTGTACTGTACACCGCATGAAAAAACTGCTGCGGATCCCCAGCAAAAACCACAACGTGTGCACATACCCTTAAACTTTTGTGTTTCATTTTTTAAACTTTTTTTTAAACTTTTTTTCTTCTTACTGTGTTCAATAGTCCCCTCAGGGGACTTGAAGCTGTGATCTTGCGATCGCCTGTGCTACACATAGCAGTGCTTCAGCTCTGCTATGTATAGCCAAAATCATGGTCTCCTATGAATGCCAGACCCCCGGCTGTCATGACAACCCATCGGCGCCGTGACAGCGCGCCGATGAGAGGGACACATGACATTCTTCCATGTTAAATGCCACTATCAAAAGCAAGGACAAGGCTGATGAAGTAAATTTACCTCATCGGTCGGGGAGGAGTTAAAGGGATATTCTCAAGTTTGAACATTATAATATAGGATAAGGGATCATTTCTCAATCGCAAAAGACCTGATCCTCAGGGAATACCATGAGGCTGAAGAGCCCTAACTGAATAGAGTGGATGTCAATCATGTGCACTGCTGCTCCATTCATTCTTAATATAGCCAAGTGCTGTGCTCAGCTGGTCTTTGGAACATCCATAACAATGAATAGAGTGACTGTATGCATGGCCAACCACCGCTCCATTCTGAGGGGACTAATTAGAGCCTCGATTGTCAGGATCGATGGAGGTCCCCATGGTCAGACCCCTTGCGATTGGGAAATTATTCTCCATCCAATGGATAGCGGATATCTTTCAAACTTGAGAATACCCTTTTAATCAATTAATTTGATGCAATATGTCACCAGACAGTATATAAATGTGTGAAAAAGTGTTTGCCCCCTTCCTGCTTTCCTATTCTTTTGCATGTTTGTCACACTTAAAAGTTTCAGATCACCAAACAAATTTAAATATTAGACAAAGATAACACAAGTAAGCAAAAAAATTCAGTTTTTACATGAAGTTCTATATTATTAAGGGAAAAAGAAATCCAAACCTACAGGACCCTGTGTGAAAAAGTGATTGTCCCCTAAACCTAATAACTGGTTGGGCCACCCTTAGCAGCAACAACTGCAATCAAGCATTTGTTATAACTGTCATTGAGTCTTTTACAATGCCGTGGAGGAATTTTGGCCCACTCATCTCTGCAGAATTGTTGTAATTCAGCCACACTGGCGGGTTTCTGAGCATAAACCACCTTTTTAAGGTCACAGCATCTCAATCAGATTATGGTCAGGACTTTGACTAGGCCACTTCAAAGTCTTGATTTTGTTTTTCTTAAGACATTCGGAGGTGGACTTGCTGATGTCTTTTGGATCATTGTCCTGCTGCATAACCAAAGTGCATTTCACAAACAGATGGCTGGACATTCTCCTTCATGATTTTTTGGTAGAAAGCAGAATTCATGGTTCCATTTACCACACCAAGTCTCCAGGTCCTGAAGCAGCAAAACAGTCCCAGACGATCACATTACCACCACTAGGGTTGAGCGAAACGGATCGTTCATTTTCATAAGTCGCCGACTTTTGGCAAAGTCGGCGTCTCATGAAACCGAGCCGATCCCTGTGTGGGGTCTGCCATGCGGTACGCGACTTTCGCGCCAAAGTCGCGTTTCAATGACGCTAAAAGCGCCATTTCTCAGCCAGTGAAGGTGGACGCAGAGTGTGGGCAGCGTGATGACATAGTTCTCAGTCCCCACCATCTTAGAGAAGGGCATTGCACTGATTGGCTTGCTTTCTGTGGCGTCACAGGGGCTATAAAGGGGCGTTCCCGCCGACCGCCATCTTACTGCTGCTGATCTGAGCGTAGGGAGAGGTTGCTGCAGCTTCTTCGGAAGCAGGGATAGTGATAGGCAGGGTACATAAAGCTACAAACCGCTTGTGCTGTAGCGATTTCCACTGTCCAACACCACCTTTTGATTGCAGGGACAGTGGAAGCTACATTTTTTTTTCCTCAGCGCTGTAGCTCATTGGGCTGCACTAGAAGGCTCCCTGACCCTGATAGCTGCGTTGCTGTGCCTGTGTGTACGCCGCTGTGCAAACCAACTGCTTTTTTCAAAGCACAAATCCTGTTTTTCCTTCCTTTCTGCACAGCTATCTTGTGTGTTTGTCCACACTTTTGTGTGCAGCAGTCCTTTTTATAGCTGCCTGCCATACTTTTCTGAGATAACTGCAGGGAGATAAATATTGGCAAGTCTGCCTCCGTGCCATTGCTGTGTGTGGCATCTGTCTGTCATTGTGTGGCACCGAAAACACTGTGTAATACTTGGCCATTTTTTATTTTTTTTTGGGTACATTCTCCCTTTTCCCCAAAAAAAATTAGTGGGAGATAAATATTGGCAAGTCTGCCTCCGTGCCATTGCTGTGTGTGGTATCTGTCTCTCATTGTGTGCCACCGAAAACACTGTGTAATACTTGGCCCTTTTTTTTTTTTTTTTCTAAATTCTCCCTTTTCCCCAAAAAAAATTAGTGGGAGATAAATATTGGCAAGTCTGCCTCCGTGCCATTGCTGTGTGTGGCATCTGTCTCTCATTGTGTGGCACTGAAAACACTGTGTAATACTTGGCCATTTTTTATTTTGTTTTGGGTACATTCTCCCTTTTCCCCAAAAAAAATTAGTGGGAGATAAATATTGGCAAGTCTGCCTCCGTGCCATTGCTGTGTGTGGTATCTGTCTCTCATTGTGTGCCACCGAAAACACTGTGTAATACTAGGCCCTTTTTTTTGTTTTTTCTAAATTCTCCCTTTTCCAAAAAAAAAATTAGTGGGAGATAAATATTGGCAAGTCTGACTCCGTGCCATTGCTGTGTGTGGCATCTGTCTCTCATTGTGTGGCACCGAAAACACTGTGTAATACTTGGCCATTTTTTTTTTTGGGGGGGGTACATTCTCCCTTTTCCCCAAAAAAAATTAGTGGGAGATAAATATTGGCAAGTCTGCCTCCGTGCCATTGCTGTGTGTGGTATCTGTCTCTCATTGTGTGCCACCGAAAACACTGTGTAATACTTGGCCCTTTTTTTTTTTTTCTAAATTCTCCCTTTTCCAAAAAAAAAATTAGTGGGAGATAAATATTGGCAAGTCTGCCTCCGTGCCATTGCTGTGTGTGGCATCTGTCTGTCATTGTGTGGCACCGAAAACACTGTGTAATACTTGGCCATTTTTTTTTTTTTAGGGTAAATTCTCCCAGAAAAAAAAAAAAATAGTGGGAGATTAAGATTGGCATTTCTGCTTGAGTGCTGGTCCTGTGTGTGCCATCTGTCTCAAATTATTGGGGCACAGAAAACCTAGTGTGTAACATTGGGCCTGATTTTCCTTTCAGTGTCAGGCACCTATAAAGGTATATATAAATCCTACAGAAGTTTGAGTTCACCTGATAAGTTGTTTTACAGTAACAAATAGCGTTACTTTGGTTACGTTTTGCAAACAATGAGGAAGTCTAGTGGAAGAGGTCGTGGCCGTGGGCGGTCATTGTCAGCTGGTAATGATGGTAGTGGTGGTGGAGCATCAGGTGGTTGTGGTAAAAGCAGTACAGCACCTAAGTCTCGAGTTGTTGAGCCAGGTTCGTTGTCTGGCTACACAAGGCCTAGAACGCTCTCTTTTCTGGGAGTAGGAAAACCACTTTTGAAGCCGGAGCAGGAGGAACAAGTATTGGCTTTCATTGCTGACTCTGCCTCTAACTCTTTCGCCTCCTCCTCGGAAAGTGCCAAATGTCAGAGCAGTGCATCGTCAGTGGATGCTCCCGGTCAGGAACAAGTCGCTTCCTTGTGTCCTTCACTAACAACAACAGTGAAGGATGCGTCAGTCGACACAACAGGTTACTCCATGGAGCTCTTTACACATACCGTTCCTGGGTTACACAGTGAAACAGTTAACAGGCTATGCCCATTAGAAGTTGAATCGGACATGGAGTGCACAGATGCACAGCCACAGCCAGATTACTATGCTGTTCCTTTGACTCAGACCAGAATATTGCCCTCGCAGTGTACTGAGGCAGAATCAAAACCAGCGGAGACTATGGTGCTCCGTCACGAACGCAATACCACCGGCTTACACGGTGACACAGACGAAGTTGCACACAACATAGAAGAGGAGGTCATAGATGACCCAGTTGTGGACCCCGATTGGCAGCCATTGGGGGAACAGGGTGCAGGCGGCAGTAGTTCTGAAGCAGAGGAGGAGGAGCCGCAGCAGGCATCAACATCACAACAGGTTCCATCTACCGGGCCCGTATCTGGCCAAAAACGCGTGGCAAAACCTAAACCAGTTGGAGGACAGCGTGGCCATCCGGTTAAAGAAGCTCAGTCTGCAATGCCTGAAAAGGTATCCGATAGTAGAAAGAGTGCAGTCTGGCATTTTTTTAAACAACATCCAAATGATCAGCGCAAAGTCATCTGTCAAAAATGTTCAACTACCTTAAGCAGAGGTCAGAATCTTAAAAGTCTAAATACAAGTTGCATGTATAGACATTTATCCACCATGCATTTGCAAGCCTGGACTAACTACCAAACGTCCCTAAAGGTTGCAGCACCCTCGGCCAATGAAGCTAGTCAGCAACGCTACATCCCTTCCCTCCCTGTAAGCCGACCATTTCCCACACCACCTGCAGTATCTGTGCAGCTTTCGTCGCCAGGCCAAAGCAGTCAGGGAATCACCAGGTTAGTAGTAGGAAACACTGCATGTAGGGCACTGGCAAGAATACCATCTCCAACCCTCTCTCAGTCACCCATGTCCACCGGCACCACCGCTAGTTCCACGATCTCCAGCTCTCCAGTCCAGCTCACCCTACATGAGACTCTTGTTAGGAAAAGGAAGTACTCATCCTCGCATCCGTGTACACAGGGTTTGAACGCCCACATTGCTAGACTAATCTCATTAGAGATGATGCCCTACCGGTTAGTTGAAAGCGAAGCTTTCAAAGCGCTGATGGACTATGCTGTACCACGCTACGAGCTACCCAGTCGGCACTTCTTTTCTAGAAAAGCCATCCCAGCCCTCCAACAGCATGTTAAAGACCGCATCGTCCATGCACTCAGGCAGTCTGTGACTACAAAGGTGCACCTGACAACAGATGCATGGACCAGTAGGCATGGCCAGGGACGTTACGTGTCCATCACGGCACACTGGGTGAATGTGGTGGATGCAGGCTCCACAGGGGACAGCAATATTGGGACAGTTCTGCCTAGCCCACGGTCATGGAAAGAGTTGGCTGTAGGCGTTCGCCCCCCCTCCTCCTCTTCCTCCTCCTCCTGCAGAAGCGAGAGCTCGTCCACAGACCGCAGTCGCACATCCACTCCATCCGCAGCTGCCACTGTTGCACACCAGGTGTGCCATTATGGGACAGCTAGTGGCAAGCGTCAGCAGGCTGTATTGGCAATGAAGTGTTTGGGCGACAACAGACACACCGCGGAAGTCCTGTCCGAGTTCTTGCAGAAAGAAACTCAGTCATGGCTGGGCACTGTACATCTTGAGGCAGGCAAGGTAGTGAGTGATAACGGAAGGAATTTCATGGCTGCCATAGCCCTTTCCCAACTGAAACACATTCCTTGCCTGGCTCACACCTTAAACCTGGTGGTGCAGTGCTTCCTGAAAAGTTATCCGGGGTTACCCGACCTGCTCCTCAAAGTGCGCAGACTTTGCTCGCATATCCGCCGTTTGCCTGTACACTCCAGCCGTATGCAGAACTATCAGCGTTCTTTGAACCTTCCTCAGCATCGCCTAATCATCGACGTTGCAACAAGGTGGAACTCCACACTGCACATGCTTCAGAGAGTGTGCGAACAGAGGTGTGCTGTTATGTATTTGTGGGAGGATACACAGGCAGGCAGTTGGATGGCAGACATGGAGTTGTCAGGTGTGCAGTGGTCAAAGCTACAAGACCTGTGTCAAGTCCTTCAGTGTTTTGAGGAATGCACACGGCTGGTTAGTGCAGACAACGCAATAATAAGCATGAGCATCCCCCTAATGCGTCTGCTGATGCAAAGTTTGACGCACATAAAGGAGCAGGCGTCTGCAGCCGAGGAAGAGGAAAGCCTTGATGACAGTCAGCCATTGTCTGGTCAGGGCCGTGTAGAGGACGCGGTAGCAAGCGAAGAGGAGGAGGAGGACGAGGAGGATGATGGGGATGAGTACTTTTTTACTGACGAAGCTTCTCCTGGGCCAACAGAAATTAGTGGCGTTGCAAGGCCGGGTTCTGTTTTTGTAAGGGAGACAAGTGACATAGATTTGCCTGTAACTGCCCCTCAAACCAGCACAACCGCAGATTTGCCAACTGGAACTTTGGCCCACATGGCGGATTATGCCTTACGTATCCTCAAAAAGGACCCACGCATTATTAAAATGATGAGCGATGACGATTACTGGTTGGCCTGCATCCTTGACCCTCGCTATAAAGGCAAATTGCAAAATATTATGCCACATGAGAACCTTGAACAAATATTAGCAACCAAACATGCTACTCTTGTAGACCGTTTGATTCAGGCATTCCCAGCACACAGCGCCGGTGATGGTTCTCACACGAGCTACAGGGGGCTACAGGGCAGAGGTGTTAGAGATGCACAGATCAGAAGTGGCGTTGGACAGAGGGGTTTTCTGACCAGGTTGTGGAGTGATTTCGCAATGACCGCAGACAGGACAGGTACTGCAGCATCTATTCAAAGTGACAGGAGACAACATTTGTCCAGTATGGTTACTAACTATTTTTCAGCCCTTATTGATGTTCTCCCTCAACCGTCATTCCCATTTGATTACTGGGCATCCAAATTAGACACCTGGCCTGAATTGGCAGAATATGCGTTGCAGGAGCTTGCTTGCCCAGCAGCTAGTGTGCTATCAGAAAGAGTATTCAGTGCTGCTGGTTCAATATTAACCGAAAAAAGGACTCGTCTGGCTACCCAAAATGTGGATGATCTCACCTTCATTAAAATGAACCACTCCTGGATTTCAAATTATTTTGCCCCACCTTTCCCGGCTGACACCTAGCTTTCCTATAAAAAGGTCTTGCTTGTGGACTGGTCTTACTGAGTGTTAAAATCTCTTAATTTGCAGCAGCTGTTTGACCAGCATACGACATGTTTACACCTCCCCCAATGGGAAAACTCCCCCCACGGGGCCGTTGTCTCACTCTCGACACTTGGCGCAAGCACCCGTTAGTTACAGTGCTGTTTGTCAGAAGAGGTGGGTGTGCTCGCTTTTGGTCGACGGCACTGCCACTGGGTCCCTCATAGTACAATGTAGTGTCTCTGGCGGTGGTGTTGCGCACCCAACGTCAGACACACCGTTGTAACATGAGGGGCCCTGGGGCGGTACCGCCGGCCACAAGAGAGTCCCCCCCCCAGCTGAAACTGTGCTCTACCACGTGCCAAATTATCTCGCACAGCTCCACCAATGTTTAGTCTATGCGCTGACATCATTCAATGCCTGGCACTGACAATCAATACCAATTTGTTGACATCTATGATGATAGTTACAGTAGTCTGGGTCAGTGTCCTATATTGACACCAGTAAATACTAATTTACTGCCAAATTACTTTGTCATAAACTCTGCAGATGAGCCCACCCCTGTACCTAAGCATGCCACACTTTTTTTTATTTGTAGTTGTTTTGCGAGACATTAACATCTATTTATTTTTTGGGAGTACTAACTGTGTCAGACACTTCTTGCAATACTCCTCCACTGACCACAATGCTGGCTGCCTGTGTATCCATGTAACCGATTTAAAACTGCCATGCCTGCCTATTGTTTGTTATTTTAGGCCTTTGATAGCCTCTCTGTGGCCCCTACCTGCAATACTCCTCCACTGACCACAATGCTGCCTGCCTGTGTATCCATGTAACCGATTTAAAACTGCCATGCCTGCCTATTGTTTGCTATTTTAGGCCTTTGATAGCCTGTCTGCGGCCCCTACTTGCAATACTCCTCCACTGACCACAATGCTGCCTGGAGTGCCTGCCTGTGTATCCATGTAACCGATTTAAAACTGCCATGCCTACCTATTGTTTGTTATTTTAGGCCTTTGATAGCCTGTCTGCGGCCCCTACCTGCAATACTCCTCCACTGACCACAATGCTGCCTGCCTGTGTATCCATGTAACCGATTTAAAACTGCCATGCCTGCCTATTGTTTGTTATTTTAGGCCTTTGATAGCCTGTCTGCGGCCCCTACTTGCAATACTCCTCCACTGACCACAATGCTGCCTGGAGTGCCTGCCTGTGCATCCATGTAACCGATTTTAAACTGCCATGCCTGCCTATTGTTTGTTATTTTAGGCCTTTGATAGCCTGTCTGCGGCCCCTACTTGCAATACTCCTCCTCTGACCACAATGCTGCCTGCCTGTGTATCCATGTAACCGATTTAAAACTGCCATGCCTGCCTATTGTTTGTTATTTTAGGCCTTTGATAGCCTGTCTGCGGCCCCTACCTGCAATACTCCTCCACTGACCACAATGCTGCCTGCCTGTGTATCCATGTAACCGATTTAAAACTGCCATGCCTGCCTATTGTTTGTTATTTTAGGCCTTTGATAGCCTGTCTGCGGCCCCTACCTGCAATACTCCTCCACTGACCACAATGCTGCCTGCCTGTGTATCCATGTAACCGATTTAAAACTGCCATGCCTGCCTATTGTTTGTTATTTTAGGCCTTTGATAGCCTGTCTGCGGCCCCTACTTGCAATACTCCTCCACTGACCACAATGCTGCCTGGAGTGCCTGCCTGTGTATCCATGTAACCGATTTAAAACTGCCATGCCTGCCTATTGTTTGTTATTTTAGACCTTTGTTAGCCTGTCTGCGGCCCCTACTTGCAATACTCCTCCACTGACCACACCAATGCTGCCCGTGTACCCCTGGAACCTATTTAAAAGTTCATAGAGCCTAGTTATATATTTTATTTACTATTAATAAGGCCATGATGGACTACGCTGTACCACGCTACAAGCTAAACAGTCGACACTTCTTTTGCGAGAAAAGCCATCCCAACCCTCCACCAGCATGTAAAAGACCGCATTGTCCATGCACTCTGGCAATCTGTGAGTACAAAGGTGCACCTGACAACAGACGCATGGACCTGTAGGCATGGCCACGGAAGATTACGTGTCCATTAAGGCGCAATGGGTTAATGTGGTGGATGCATGGTCCACAGGGGACAGCCTACTAAGTCTGTCTGCAGTCCCTAATTCAAATTGTCCTCCACTGTCTAAATCTGAGCTTCAACCTTCTGGCTCTCATTAAGTGCTGTGTTTTTAAAAATTGGTGGTTAGGGCCTACTAACGGTGTCTGCCCCTCCCTGGTGTTTGCCCTCAACTGAATAAAGCTGAGCTTCCACCTTCTGGCTTTCGGCCTATAGTATCAGATATTAAACTGCATTTGGCCTTCAACTTTGGTTACGGCCTACTAACGGTGTCTGCCCCTGCCTGGTGTTTGTCCTCAACTGAATAAAGCTGAGCTTCAACCTTCTGGCTCTCATTAAGTGCTGTGTTTTTAAAAATTGGTGGTTAGGGCCTACTAACGGTGTCTGCCCCTCCCTGGTGTTTGCCCTCAACTGAATAAAGCTGAGCTTCAGTCTTAGGCTTTTGGCCTAAAGTATCAGATATTAAACTGCATTTGGCCTATTAGTGTGTTTGGGCCCTTAAAACAGTGTCTGCTGCTCCTGGGTTTGCTACTCCACTGAACAAAGCAATGCCGCCTGTTTAGTCCTGTTACCAATTTTGAACTGCATGTAGCCTACTTTATTCTTTGGCCCTATATCTGTTTCCTCCTCATCCTGCCCATTGCCCAGCCACTGCTAGATGAGTCTGCTGGTACATTGACCTAGACCACTACATTCCCCTTGCACTCTACACAGCCAGAATCTGACCCTGCTGAAAGTAAGGTTCCCCTTCCCGCATGTTATACCACCTTACACAGGGACAAAGAGGAAGGTGCAGATGAAAGTGCAGGTTCCTTCATCAGGTGGGGGGGGGCATACTCGTTGGCGACGTCACTGGCACAGGGCCCCTCAGAGTACGCAAAAGTGTCGCTGCTGGTGGGAGGCGCCCCCGCCGTGCAAACACACCGCTGTACTTTGAGGGGCCCTGTGCCAGTGTCAATGCGAACAAGTGTGCCCCCCTGCTTGCTCAGGATCACAGCACCTGCAACGTTGAAATACTTACCTCTCCCTGCTCCACCGCCGTGACGTAGTCCACGATTCCTGGGCCCACTAAAACCTTGAACCAGCCCTACCCCCCACAAATTTGCCAAATGACCCCCAAGTTCCATTGAACAACTATTATTATAAAGTTAATTAAGATTGACAAGCTTCAGAAACAAGAATGGATGTTTTTGGCATTAAAATGGGCACTGTAGGTGTTTTCCTGGCCTCCACTCACTGCCGACTATGCTTCCCCATTGACTTGCATTGGGTTTCGTGTTTCGGTCGATCCCCGACTTTTAGCGATAGTCGGCCGACTGCACTCGACTCGACTCTGGACAAAGTCGGGTTTCACAAAACCCGACTCGATCTTTAAAAAATGAAAGTCGCTCAACCCTAACCACCACCATATTTTAATGTTGGTATGATGCTTCTTTTCTTAAATGCTGTGTTATTTCTGCATCAGATGTAATGGAACATACTCCTTCCAAAAAGTTCAACTTTTTTTTCTTCAGTCCACAGAGTATTCTAAAAGTCTTGGGGATCATCAAGATGTTTTCTGGCAAAACTGAGATGAGCCTTTCTGTTCTTATTGCTCAGCAGTGGTTTTCGTCTTGGAACTCTGCCTTGTAGGCCATTTTTGTCCAGTCTTTTTCTTATGGTAGAGTCATGAACACTGACCTTATCTGAGGCAAATGAGGCCTGCAGTTCTATGGATGTTGTTGTGAGGTCTTTTGTGACCTCTTGGATGAGTTGTCACTGCGCTCTTGGGGTAATTTTGGTCAGTTGGCGACTCCTGTAGAGGTTCACCACAGTTCCATGTTTTCAGTATTTGTGGATAATTGTCTGTGTTTTGCTGGAGCCCCAAAGCTTTAGAAATGACTTTATAATCTTTTCCAAACTAATAGATCTCAATTACCTTAATTTTCATTTGTTACAGAATTTTAGATCGTGGCTTGATGTCTAGCTTTTGGTCTACTTCATTTTGTCAGGCAGGTCCTATCTAAGTTATTTCTTGACTGAAAACAGGTGTGGCAGTAATTAGACCTGCTTGTGGCTAGGGAATTTAAACTCAGCTTCGCAAAGATCTGATAAACCACAGTTAATTTATGCTAAAAAGAGAGAAAAATATCAGCTCACCTTCTCCATGGATACCACGTAAGGAAATCTATAGTGCCGAAGTTAGGAAACCATTTGTAGATATAGAAAACTATCCAGCGTGTTGAATAAAATTCAGAAGTCTTCATTAGAAAATTAAAATGTCGCACCAGAATATACATGGGCTGAAAAAATGTGCAAATCAATCTCGCATACTTGTTTCGGAATTTAATCCTCATTCATTGCATACTATTTTAACACTGAATAGCTTTTTATGTCATATCCTGTGCAGTCATGTGGTATAGAACTGCCAATCACATGTCATCAAGTTCTTACTTATACCAATGAAACTTTGAAGATATATACAATGCATGGTACAAATTCATTATAGCTAAATTCATCCATTGAAAATTTGAAAATCATGACAACGGCAGCCCTGGCACACTAAGCAAACCCGCTTTCTTCAGCGTTGTTCAAGGTGTGCAGAGCGGCAGTGGAGAAAGTCTCTCTTAGCAGAAGACTTCATCCACTACAAGTTCATGCTCAAAACCTATAACTCTGCCCTTTATGTGGCCAAACAATCCTACTTCACCACCCTCATCACCTCACTATCCAACAACCCAAAACGACTTTTTGAAACCTTAAACTCCCTCCTGAAACCTAAAGTACAGGCCCCCATCACCAATCTCAGTGGTGAGGATCTGGCCACTTACTTCCTAGAAAAAATCAACCACATCCATCTGGATATCTCAGCCCAATCTCCTCAGTGCCTGGATCCCCTTCCCTGCTGCACCTCAAGCTCAGTCACTAGACATCTTTGAGCCTGTCTCAGAAGAAGAAGTTTCCAAGCTCCTCGCTTCTGCTCGGCCTACAACCTGCAACAGTGACCCCATTCCTTCACCTCTCCTGCAGTCTCTCTCACCAGTGGTCACCACTCACCTGACTAAAATATTTAACCTCTCTCTTTCGTATCTTTCCCTCCTCATTTAAACATGCCATCATAACCCCTTTACTTAAAAAGCCATCCCTGGACCAGAACTGCACTGCTAACTACAGACCTGTATCTAACCTTTCCTTCATCTCTAAACTCCTGGAACGCTTGGTCCACTCCCGTCTAATCCGCTATCTCTCGGAAAACTCTCTTCTTGACCCCTTACAATCTAGTTTCCGCTCTTTACATTCCACTGAAACTGCCCTCACTAAAGTCTCTAATGACCTACTAACAGCTAAATCCAAAGGTCATTGCTCTCTGCTGATTCTCCTGGATCTCTCTGCCGCATTTGACACTGTGGATCACCAGCTCCTTCTCACTATGCTCCGCTCCATTGGCCTCAAGGACACAGCCCTCTCCTGGTTCTCCTCCTACCTCTCTGACCGCTCCTTCACTGTATCTTTCGCCGGCTCCTCTTCCTCTCCTCGTCCCCTTACTATCGGGGTTCCGCAGGGCTCAGTCCTAGGCCCCCTCCTCTTCTCTCTATACACGGCCCCTATTGGACAAACAATCAGCAGATTTGGGTTCCAGTATCATCTCTATGCTGATGACACCCAATTATACACTTCTTCCCCTGTCATCACCCCTACCCTAATTCAAAATACCAAGGATTGTCGGTCTGCTGTCTCTAACATCATGTCCTCCCTCTATCTGAAACTAAATCTCTCCAAAACGGAACTTCTTGTGTTTCTCCCTTCTACTAACCTCTCTCTACCCAACATCGAAATTACCCTGGAGGGTTCAACCATAACTCCCAAGCAGCAGGCCCGCTGTCTTGGGGTCATGTTCGACACCGAACTTTCCTTTACTCCCTATATCCGATCACTCACTCGCTCTTGTCACCTGCATCTTAAAAACATCTCCAGAATCCGACCTTTTCTCACCTTTGAAACTGCTAAGACTCTTACTGTCGCTCTTATTCATTCTCGTCTGGACTACTGCAACTCTCTTCTGATCGGTCTCCCTCTTACCAAACTTTCTCCTCTCCAATCCATCTTGAATGCGGCAGCCAGGGTCATATTTCTGTCTAACCGCTTCACCGATGCCTCCATCTTGTGCCAGTCATTACACTGGCTACCCATTCGCTACAGGGTCCAGTATAAACTCATCTCTCTCACCCACAAAGCCCTCCACAGTTCTGCACCGTCTTATATCTCCTCTCTCATCTCTGTCTATCGCCCTACACGTGCCCTCCGTTCTACAAACGACCTAAGGCTAACATCCCCCGTAATCCGAACCTCGCACCTCCGTCTACAAGACTTCTCTCGTGCTGCGCCAGCTCTCTGGAATGCACTTCCCCAGACGATCAGACTGATACCTAGCCCCGACCTATTCAAGTGCACTCTAAAAACCCATCTCTTCAAACAAGCCTACCACATCAACTACTCAGTAAACTAACTTTGCCCTGTTCCCTCCTTCCAAATATCACTCTGAATCTGCACCCTACTATTCATCTGTCTCCACACCCTCCATGCACATAACTGCACTTGATACTTGACTATTGCACTTAAACACACGGGCTGATGACCGGATCATGCAGCTTTGTATGAAAATCCCTATGTATTATAATTGCCAGACCTGAAATAACAAGCACTTTGCACCTATTGTGTCCCCCCATTTCCTTGTAGATTGTAAGCTCGCGAGCAGGGACCTCACTCCTAATGTCACTGTTTAAATTGTCTTAACTTGTATTGAATTTGTCTGTATAAGTCCCCGCTTAATTGTAAAGTGCTGCGGAATATGTTGGCGCTATATAAATAAAGATTATTATTATTATTATGACAACACTTAGATAATCCATGTATTTTTTTCATTTTTCACATAACAATTCATTCCTTTTCTCCATTTTCAATTCAATATTCTGGAATTTAACTCGTGCTGTAGGGCTCAATAGAAATAAATTAATCAAGCATCATATTAAGTGAAAATTAAAAAAAAAACTACATAGAAATTATTTATACAAATAATTATCACAATTTTAGTTTGCAATATTAATAATGACATATTCAATCCTGTTTCATGGTTAATCCTTGTGGGATTCTCGTATTCAATTCAAATATCCACCAGGCTTCTCAATGTAAAAGTATCCTATGCAACTTTCCTCCTTTCAAAGGTTTTTAAAAAAATTTCTTTACCTGTAACTATGCAGGATGTAGTATCTCCATTGTGTATTTGGCTGAAATGTCTAGCGGCAGCTGAGCATTTATTGGATAATCTGTTCACTGCATCTGATAAATGTCTCCTAATGCGGGTTTTCGATGTGTTGGTGGTACATCCTACATATTGTAACTGACACACTTTCCAAGTAATTAAATAAATAATTTATGCGCTGTTACAATTAATTAAAGTTTTTATTAGATATGTTTTATCTGTTACTGTTCAAGTAAATGCCGTGGTGTTCTCAATGTGTTTGCAGCAATTACAGATATTATGGCCACATTTATAGAACCCTATTGAATGGAGCCATGTAGATTTTAATTCAGCATTATTGATATATAAGCTAGGGAATAAAATATTTCCCAAAGTGGGTGCCCTTCTACCTGAAAATCTAATTGGATTAGTTAGAATACGTTTGGTATAAAATAGGTAGATATTTATTAATAATTTTCTTGATTTGCTAGAATTGGGGGCTATATGTTGTAGTAAAATTAATATTACATTCACTTGATTTATTATCCTTATTCTTATCTCCAATTTTTTTATTATTTTTATCTTTCAAAGTATCACATCTCTGAATATTTTCTACAATATTAGATGCCCGTGCGAGCATCCATTTAGGATATTGTCTGTCTTCCAATCTCTCTTTCATTTGCTTTAATTCTATGTTCAACATTTCTCTTCATATCATTTCTCCTAACAAGTACATTTTTAATCATCTGTTTGTGGTGACAAGACGTAGCTAATAATGTAGAGTTTGTAGACATATTTTTTCTATAAGGAGAAACCAAAATCATTGTGTCTTGGTTGTTATTCAAAGAAATGTCCCAAAAATTTACCACATTCAATTGTATATCTGAAGTAAATCTTAAATTCATGTCATTATTATTCAAGAAACTGACAAATTCTGCGGCTAAGATGGAATCCCCCTCCCATATCAGGAGGAGGTCATCAATGAAACAACCCATCCAATATGAATTTTTTTTTCTTTCCACTTAATATGACGCTTGATTAATTTATTTCTATTGAGGCCTATAGCACAAGTTAGATTCCAGAATATTTCATTGAAAATGGAGAAAATGAAGGAATTGTTATGTGAAAAATGAAAAAATACATGGATCATCAAAATATTGTCATGATTTTCAATGGATTACTTTAGCTATAATGAATTTGTACCATGCATTGTATATATCTTCAAAGTTTCATTGGTATAAGTAAGAACTTGATGACATGTGATTGGTAGTTCGATACCACATGACTGCACAGGATATGACATAAAAAGCTATTCAGTGTTAAAATAGTATGCAATGAATAAAGGATTAAATTCCGATACACGTATGCGAGATTTGCACATTTTTTCTGCCCCTCTATACTGGGGCGACTTTTTAATTTTCTAATAAAGACTTCTGAATTTTATTCAACACGCTGGATATTTTTCTATTTCTACAGTTAATTTATGTTTTAAGGGGGAAGGGCAATCACTTTTTCACGCAGGACCCTGTAGGTTTGGATTTCTTTTTCCCTTAATAATAAAGACCTTAATTTAAAAACTGCATTTTGTGTTTACTTGTGTTATCTTTCTCTAATATTTAAATTTGT